>NC_133140.1:59123236-59424575 GCF_048418815.1 Hemitrygon akajei
TTCATGGACAACAGTGATAAACAAAAAAACTTGAGCAGTACTTTTGTGGTCAAAAGTGCCTTCTTAATGAGAGAGGTCAAAGGAGAATGGCCAGATTGGTTCAAGCCAACAGGAAGGTGGCAGTAATTCAAATAACTAAACATGACAATATTGGTGTGCAGTGGAGTATCTCTGAACACACAACACATTGAGCATTGAAGAGGATGGGTTACAGCAGCAGAAGACCACAAACATGCACACAGTGGCCACTTTATTAGGCACATGAGGTACAGTCAGATGGCCACTGAATGTATTTCCACATTTATAAGATTGCTTCTTTCAAAGTTGAAAACCTTTCCTACAAAAATGTGCTGGATTGAAGAATGTCAAATATTTCTCTCAACAATGACTTTCCATTGAAAACTACAATGATCACCATGTACTTAATCAACTTAAACTTGTCCAATATACCATTTGCCACATGTTCTATGGTGCCCAATACAGACAAGGAACACTCTGATGTGGACCGGTAAGGTCCTCTCTATTTTAGTACTGGTGATATCATGGTAATAACAGATTCCACCCCGTTACCAGCCAAATCAGTTAACCTGTATTGTAAATGTTGGGTACAAGTACACAACTGTCAGAGATAAACAATGGATTGCACAATTTTTCTGAAGCACCAAAGGTGCTTTTCTGATTGGTTCAGCTGACTAATTTAAACGATACGGATGAACTACATCATGGATTAAAGGAAACACAAACTATTTACAACATTGCAGAACCAATCCTATTGCAAAGCATTTTGAAATTGGTTTTAGTTACTTTTTATCATTTACAACTCAACTCACCAATACATTTTAAAACAACATGCACCAGGTTTTCTTGAACATCTGTCTTCACTAGTGGACTTGGGGTGAACAAGCGTAGCACTCAAAGGAGGCTCACTACATCCCTACCCATTAGAATGTGGATCTGATGCCCAAGTCCCACCCATGTTACACCAATTTATAACAGGTTCCATGTTCAATTCTGCCCTCAGGTGCAGTCAGTGTGGAGTGTATCTGTCCACTCTTTGACCATGTGAGCTTCTGTTTGCTACTCCAGATATAGTAAGTCAGCACTGTGAATTACCCCTTAATGTAGATGGCTGAAGTCATACCAGAGGGAAGTTGATGGGCTTCTGAGAGAGTCAATGGTAGGGTTATAGGGATATTGGAAAAGGGAATAGAACTGTTAAGATTGCCCCTCAGTGAGCTGGCATGGACCGAGGGGCTGAATAGCCTCCTTCAGTGCTGTAGACAAGGAAATGGGAAATACTGGTCCAAATTTACATCCCCCTCCCCCCACTACTTTCAAATCTCTTAGTATCTTTCCTTTCAGTTAGACCTGACGAAGGGTCTCAGCCTGAAACGTCGACAGTGCTTCTCCTTGTAGATGCTGCCTGGCCTGCTGTGTTCCACCAGCACTTTGTGTGTGCTGTTTGAATTTCCAGCATCTGCAGATTTCCTTGTGTTTGCTCTTAAAATATTACAGCAGGTGTCTTGTAGACCCACAAAGTCTCACCATTATCAGAAGCAAGGACCGTTGCAGTATAAATGCTGTCTTTAACAAATTCTGACTCTCTATCCATAGGGCTGATGAGTTTAATGATGCCAGTCTCCGACTCAATTTCAAACCAGTGTGCTGGGTCATTTCCCATCCGGTAGCTAGAATATATGAAGCAACACAAATATATTATTAGCCACAAATCCCAAAATCAAAGAAAATGAACAAAACTAGTTTCCACTTAAAATATAATGTATCTCTAAGTGCTGCCTTGATGGATTATCAAATGTTCCATCACTGGGTTAGTAACTTTATTAAGCTCCTTACCCAATGTAATTGTCGCATGGAGTTCTTTCAGGAAGTAAAGCAGAGTCATTAGCTAATTTTAAAGCATTTTACATACACCAAACATTTTGGTGATCTAGTCGTCCCTTAACGCACTAGTTTTATGTTCAAACGAATTGCTACAATGGATAATATAAACTGTTCTAATGTCTGATTGCTATTCATTATTTGGCAGATGATGAATGGACAGAAACACTGTCACAACCACAATTAGTTGGTGTGGCTGCACAGCTATGCAAACTATTATTTCATCTGTACAATTTTTAAGAAGGAAAAACAGATAATAGCAAATGAGATCAAAGCCTTTTGTCCAGCACACAAATATGTTGAAGGCATGAATAAATGATGTCAATAGTGAGAGCAAGTCATACAAGGAAAGGAGCTGTATGATATAGAAATTATTAAAAAAGAAAAATTATGGCAGTAGGAGATCATGAAACAGGTAATCTTCAAGCTAAGAAGTACAGGGGAAGTGAGTGAACGATAAATATATTTACAGCTTAATAAATACTATCAATATCAGCTTCCTTATAAAGAGAAGAGACAATGGAACGCGTTGCAAATAAGTCAAAAGCAATAGCTTAAAGTTTTCATTCGGTAAAGGAGGAGGATCACAACTGACCAAGAAAAAAGTGAAACAGAAAGATTTCCCCTTTCTTCCTCCTCCTTCAGGAAACATTGCTTCTCCCTGCTGATGGAGCCCTCCCATGCAATCCTTTCCTACCCTTCTCACTTGATCTCACCATCCAGGAGGGCAAGGGGGAGTTAATTTCCCTGGCCCTCACATTGCACCTCAGTAGCCTCAATAACAACCAAGTCATTCGCCATTTCTGAGAGCTCCAATGACATTGCAATCCAACCACATCTTCTACTCTCCTCCTTCCACTTTCTGCAGAGGCCGCTCTTGGTGACTGCCTGGTTTGCTCCTCCCTTCCCACCAAATCTTTGTTCTCCGTGCACCTTCCTTTGCAGCTGTAAGAGGTACAACACTTGTTCCTTCATGTCCTCCCAAACAGCCCTTCCACATGAGGCACCTTCTCCAAACTTGGTGCTCCCAATTTTTTTCCAGGATCTACTCAAGGCTCCAGCATTCCCAATCACATTCACTATTCCCAAATATGCCTCTAGCAGTTCTCAATTTATAGTTCTTCTTTGTAAGCAAAAATATCTTCTCTGTACACTTGAGGAGAGGAACACACTGCTAACTTAAAAGTGTTCCCACAAATCCATCTCATACCTGATAGTTTGCTCCTGAGCAGTGTCAGAGTCATTTGCCTTACATGTAGTTACTGTACTCCCAACTGGTAGATTCTCAGGCTGCTTATCGTTCTTGGTTTCTGGATCAAATATTGGAGCTTCGTTCACATCACGCACATTGATGGTTACTGTAGCTGAAGACAGTGGCATGGTATCGACAAATGGTATCTCATTCTTTACATCAATTATCACCACATGTTGTTTGTTCTTCTCAAAATCCAAAGGCTGCAGTTAGAAGTTCAACATAATATCAATGAAGCATTTTCTTCATGAAAACACTAAGTATTAACCTAAGTGTACATAGATAGATAGATAGATAGATACTTTATTCATCCCCGTGGGGAAATTCAACATGACATGACATGACATGTAGTATCACATTGGTAGTTTATTTAGAATAAACAGAAGACAGGGTTTCCCTATTTTTAAGGGAAAAACTTAGCAAGATGTTCCTTTATATCGCTAAATGAACCATTTCACAACACAATCAAATCCAAGTCAGTATCGTCACAATGACAAACATAGCCTCAATTATAGCAGTGTTCCACAGTTAAGTGCAAAGAAGTACCGACTCTTCCGTCTGTTGAGCTATGGCTAGTTTTGGCTTAACTCTGAAAACATAGATTCTGTTTGCATCCCATGTCTTTGGCTTTTCCTTTCATTATGTATATCTAAAAGCAAGCTAAATATTTATTAAAAATTGAAACTTGTGAGTTTTCAATTTATATTACATTTGAGTGCATTATCTTACAAACTAGCTTTTTTCATTTCATAATGATACGCAATATTGATCCATGTGCACTGCACAGCCAGGTACACTCCCATTAATAGATACCTGGCCTCATGAGAGGAATCAAATTCTCAGAGTAAATATCTGGTCCTTGTAACAACTGTTGTGGATCAAAGAGCCTGTTCTTGTTCTGTGCTGCTCTACGTTTGCATGACCAACAGAGAAATGAGAACCACGTTCACACACCTCACCAGATTTTTCTTTATTTGAAGGATATGGGTATCATTGACAAAGTCAATGTTTATTGCCATCCCTGAAAGCCCGAGGAAAACATTGGTGAGCTCCTGCAGCCTTTCTAGTGAAGATATTCTCAGTGTTGTTGGGCTAATAGTTTCAGGATTCTTAGATCCAGTGGGAATGGAGGAATGTTAATACACTTTTTCTAATCAGGATCCATGTAACTTGGAGGGGAACCTGCAGGTGGAAGGAGCTCTCAAGTGTTCGTTGTCCTTGTCTTCCCTGGTGGTAGAAGTTGTGGGTTTGGGAGGTAATTTTGGAGACGCTTACGTGAGTAATAACACTGCATTTTGCAGGGAAAAAATCAGCTAGTGGTGGAGGAAGTACATGTTTGGAGTGGCAGGCAGGGCACTAATCCAGTGAAATCGTTCTGTATCAGATCGTGTTTGACTGTTGTTTAAATTGTATGCATGCAGGCAAGTAAGGGATCAAACTCTCAGCTGGAAATGAGATGATACAGCCCTGAACTCAAATCATGATTGGTCCATTTAAGTTTCTGATAAGGGCGGCCCTGGGAGCTTTGCTGTCAAATCTGCAGAGATATCATGAGATGCTAAGAGTTTCTTTTCAGTCACTGCTTTGCCAGTATGCGAAGTTTCCAAATTTGCAGTCCATGTCCAAATATTATCCAATTCCTGCAGCATGCAAGTTCAAACTGATCCATTTTATCTTGAGATGCTACAAAAAGAACTGAACATTCCTTGACAGGGAACCATAAATGATCCTTCCCATGTAAGCTTCTATTTGCAGCTCATAATATCTGATCCCAGGGTACTAAGGAGTTCCTG
The DNA here is from genome assembly GCF_048418815.1 of Hemitrygon akajei. NCBI lineage: Eukaryota > Metazoa > Chordata > Chondrichthyes > Myliobatiformes > Dasyatidae > Hemitrygon > Hemitrygon akajei. Next base: position 59,128,181 of record NC_133140.1, read on the forward strand.
CAGCACCCCAGGAGTGGTAAATGGGCATGGAAGGTGGGATTTCACCCATCAGCCATAACCATCTTCCTCAATGTGAATAAAGTACAACTTGTGCCAATGAAGAGGCTTCCCGTCAATTCTTATCCACTCTCTGATACCATTCTCCATCAAATTTCATGTGCAGTGATTCACACTTTGTCTGTCTGTCAAGTGATCTACTGATAAGTGCATTTACCTTCAGTGAGCAGCTTCTTGGCAAGTTATCAACACTGGATAATATTCATCCTTTGCTCATTACTGAGGGCGGACCAACTGAGTAGTACATCTAGCCTTTTGTGGACAGGATATCTCTCGAAAATGTTCCATTATCATGTAGATGCCAAAGTTGTGGAAAAAGCCCAAATCATTTACTAGTAAATATTAAAATGACTACAAAAAGCTACTAGTGGACTGCCATACCTTCGCAATTCTAAGGACTCCATTATTCTGCGGGTCAGTAATAATTGTGAATTGTTTTCTCTCATTTCCAAAGGTTATACTGAAATTCGCTTTCCAGGCCGGTGTGTAAATCAGGTCAGCATCAGTTACAGTGTGTCTTGACACATCATAATCCACTTCATTTTCAGGAACTTCGACAGTAACCTGCAATTAGAAATGCATAGTAATTTACCTTTACAGAGTTGCAGACTTTCCCGATCAACACCCAAGCTCAAATTCAACTAGAGTTGATGTAGTATGAGTATTTGTATAGACAGGAACTGATCAGGGATAGTCAACATGACTTTGTGCATTGTAGGCCATGTTTAACAAATCTTACAGAGTTTTTCAAGGAAGTAACCAGGAACGTTGATGAAGCCAAGGCAGAGAATGTTGTCTTCGTGGACTTCTGCAAGGCATTTGACAAGGTCCTGCATGGGAGGTTAGTCAGGAAGGTTCAGTCACTTGGCTTTCAAGATGAGGTAGTAATTTGGATTAGACTTTGGCTGTGTGGGAGAAGCCAGGGAGTGGTAGTAGATGGTTGCCCCTGACTGGAGACCTGTGACTAGTGGAGTGCTGCAGGGATCGGTTGTTGGTGTTCATCGAGATCAATGACCTGGATGATAATGTGGTAAATTGGATCGGCAAATTTGCAATGATACCAAGACTGGCTTTGCAGTGGACAGCGAGAAAGACTATCAGTGTTTGCAGTGGCATCTGGACCAGCTGGAAAAATGGCTGAAGAGTGGCAGGTGGAATTTAATGTAGACAAGTGTGAGGTCGGACCAACCAGGGTAAGGCCTAACACAGTGAACGGTCAGGAACAGAGGAGTGCAGTGGAACAAAGGGACCTGGGAAATGCTTTGGAAGTGGTGTCACATGTGGATAGGTTCATTACGAAAGCTTTTGGCATGCTGGCATTCATAAATCAAAGTATTGAGCACAGGAGGAGGGATATTATGTTGAAGTTGTATAAGATATTGCTGAGGCCTAATTTGGAGTATTGTGTGTAGTTTTGGTCACGGACCTACAGAAAAAATGTAAATAAAGTTGAAAGAGTACAGAGAAAATTTACAAGGATGTTGCTGGGATGGAGAACCTGAATTATAAGGAAATATGAATAGGTTTGGATTTTATTCCCTAGAACATACCAGATTGAGAGGAGATTTCATAGAGGCACACAAAAATATGAGGGGTATAGATAGGGTAAATGCAAGCAGGCGTTCCCCACTGAGGTTGGTGGGACTACAATGAGAGGTTATGGTTTAAGAATGAAAGGTGAAACGTTTAAGAGGAACATGAAGGGAAACTTCTTCAGTCAGAAGGTGGTGAGAGTGTGGAATGAGCTGCCAGTGCAGGTGGTGAATACGAGCTTGATTCCAAAGTTTAAGTGAAGTCTGGGTAGGTACATGGGATGGGAGGGGTATGGAGGGCTATGGTCTGAGTGCAGCTCAATGGAACTAGGCATTTTAAATGGTTCGCATGGACTAGATGGGCTGGAGGCCCGTTTCTGTGCTGTACTTTTCTGTGACTAAATTCTTTCCCTTCTTCCAGCTACCGAATCCTAAACAAATCTGTCCTCCTGAAGCTACTAACAAATTACTGCAGAATAGTTGCCAAAGCCCTCTGAAACTTTGTTTAGTGACCTTTCATCAAATAGAGGCAGTGGGAGCTTTTGTCTGAATCACAGCTCAATAATGCTGACCAGGGACCAAGCAATGGTGACCTGGGACCGCTGATTTTCTTAAGCGTGCAAGATGTAGGCTCTTTATTCCCCAACAAAGTCAAAAGACAACTTCTTCATCATGATGAAGATGAAAGTGAGCATGGTATACTTTTGATTACACAGTCCCTCAAATTCTTTTTCAAAACAATTAAAAGAAATAATTGCATTTTGAATTTAAGGATCAGTTTATTATATTCAGAAGGAAATGTTTAAATATGTTTAATGAAATCTTTACCGATGAAGTCTCAAATTGTGGGGCATTATCATTTGCGTCGGCGACTGTGATTATTACTGTGGCACTGGTCATCATTCCCTGACCTTCCATATCTGCTGCCCGAACAATAAGCGTGTATTTATCCACTGCCTGAAACAAGATTAAAAGAATAAAAGAACTTGTATGACATGTAATTTTCACACAGTCAGAAACAGCACATTCTGTCTACCACATTCATGTATACTGGTCAGAAAAGATCACAGTCACTTCTCATTTCTCAGTCCATGGTCTGTACGACCATCAGCAAAGGCTCATCTGAATATCTTGGGTAATAAGAGTTGTCGCTTTCTCTGTGTATCCAGGCCAATCACTGCAGATTCCCACTTCTTAAAGTGCAAAACTTTTTCCTCAACTTCCCTCTAATTCTGGCCAACTTCAAACTACAGATAAAGTACCTTTTGTAAAAATGGCAATGAATGCTATCTCATAGGGCACTAACAGATAAGAGATTGTGTCTTCTACAACATGTATAGAAATTTGAGCAGGATTTTTCTTGGAATGATGAGTATAATTCAAATAAGATTTTTTTTTGCAATGGAATAAATCATTTTTTAAAATAATTTCAATACTACCAGACATACTATTTATGTTCAATATGTATTTTATGGTACAATCTTTCCCAGTACCTGTAGTTGCAATTTGATAATGTTTCTGTCATTTTAATTTGTGTGTGTTTTCCATCTTTCTTTCCATCAAAAATGCTTCTCCTACGAATTAGTGAGTAACAAAGCATAGAGCAAACGTCGAGAATATTTACTTTATTGAACTGTAAGCAGGCGAGCACAGAATATTCAACATGGGCACCCTCGAGCATGCTTCAATTGGAATGGAATTACATTTTAAAAGACATTTAACATTACATACGAAAATAATTACTTAATCACTAAAGCAGGGGAAAGCAACATAAAAGATGCTACAAATAGGAATAAACATTTTAGCAACAAGCTTTTCAACTTTGTACACTGACTGCCCACTTACCTCCCGGTCCAGACCTGAATGCAGCACACTGATCAGTCCACTTGTTGAACTAATTGCAAACATCTGTGAATCAGGACTGGCTGGTTGTTGATGCTCAATGGAGTATTTGATTATAGAATTAGCATTATCTTTCTCATCTGCATCTGTGGCTGTCACAGTCATGAATGCAGTACCTATCGACAAACGTACATTAAAATTACACCGACAGCTTCATAAACATTCTCTTCTCCCAAATCCATGGAAAGTAATAGGTTTAATTGGATCAATTTCATCACATAACTTTGCATCTTCTGAGATGCAGCCATGCCATTGTTTTTCATAAATCAGCACTACTGCAATATCAGTTGTTATGTTTTGTAACCTCAAAGCATTAAACTAATTCAAAGGAAGACACTGGAGCTCGAAATGCAAGTCTAACTTAGTGTTTATTTTAGTGAGGTGCACACATATCACGTGGTATGCAATTCACGTACTTATACATTTAACTCATAATGATTATTTAAATGAACAAGAATGCTTAATCATAGATACAAGATTTCTCAAATATTAAATACACAACATCAGCCTCCCCACTCTCATTAACAACACATTTTACCGTTGAACAAACAATGGGCAATTTTAGCCATTTTACATGAAATAATACTCTATTAAAAGAGATTGCTTGTACTTTGAATGCATAAATATATAACACTAAATGAAACACTCAGATAGAACTGGATGGAGAAAGTAAACAGCAGGACTTCATAAATCTCACTGCAGCCTGAGAAACTGCACGAGGAGGTCACATGACCTCGAGTCTGCTCCAGCATAAAATGTCATTGATCATCAGCAATTCACTCGCCAACTAATAACTTCACTCCAGCTATCCAAAGAAAATTACCCAAGCTATGAGTGCAACTCAGTAACTCCCAGGAGTAAAGACTTGCAAAGATTCACACTCATCAGAAGCAATTCCCTCTCATCAGATCATAAGTGGCTGATTTCATATCCAGCACAGTTTGAGCACCCCTTATCCAAAATGCTTGGGGCTGGAAGTGTTTCAGATTTTGGACTTTTTGTACTTTGGGATTTAACCTGAGACAGGTTGTGATCACCACCGTTTCCAACTCTGAATTTACTGTATGTGTGAAAGGTAAGCAATCTTTGTCATACCCTTGTTCATCACACATATGTGTGTAACAGTGAAAAGTATTACATAACATCACTATAATGAAAATTTAATGTGTGCAAGGCAACAGAAGCAGTACGAGCATATCGGGATAGAAAACTGAATCAGCTGTTGAACAACAGCAACAGCAAGCTTTCAGACTCCACCTACGATGCTGTCTTTTGATAAAAAGAACACTGTATTTGTATTTGATTATTTATTAGATTTTATGTAAGGTATAAAAACAATCAGCAGTGTTGACTTGTTCGGGTGTTAGATTTTCAGCAGTGACGACCTTGGCAAACTCATCAGTAAATTTCTCTCCTGTTTTGTGTTCAGCAGACACTTTAACAATTTAATGCTGTGCCTTTTCTTGAATTTCTCTAACCAGCTTGCTGAATATTCACGATTACCTTCAATTTTCAGTTTGTCATGATAGATCTTTGCTTGTTTCACGATCAGCATAGTGTTAAGCGGCATACATTCACAAGATGCTGACTCTCTTTCAAATCACGATCACGATCTTCATTTTTCACTTTATGCAGTGTGTTTCTATTTTTAACTAACTTCTGTTCATTACATTTCTCAGAACTGTCTGTGGTACAGAGAACAGCTTGTTGCCTGGGATTTTCCTTCTGTCTTGAATAATTTTTGATTTGGGACATCATGTCAGCACTCAAAAAATGTTTGGATTTTGGAGTTTTTGGATTTTGGATTTTTAGATAAGAGGTACTCAACCTGTAGTTCTTGAATGCCCATTAATAGCAAAAGCATCTATCCTGTTGAAGCCCCTCATTTGTTTCCTGTGCAAATATGTTCTCACTCTGAATGAACACCGTAAAGCAAACTCTAGGCTGGAGAGTTCAAGACAAAGTACATTCTCCATATAGGACAAGAAAATAGGCTGTTTCATTGTCAGAATTAGTAATGAAAGCCATCAGATGCAAGTATGGCATCTTTGGAAGAATCATTGGATGTAGAAACTTCTTCATTAGCCTGCTTGTCCAAATAAACCATTACAAAAATTAAACAATGTGGCTGCCTATTGAAATGGTGGTTCTTGGGAGACAAGACCCTTTAGTGATCTAACAGAAAACACACAAATGCAAAAGATTCAGAGAAAACAAGTGAAACTTTTTGGCAGCAAGGCACAATAGAATTGTAACATTTGATCCATCCAGACACACTGGGTCAACAAACATACATTAAGATTAGGAGTAATCTATTGAGGAAAAAAATCAAGATTCACTGTCATTTAATTGTTGGCTCAATCTCAATTCGGAAGTAAGACCAAACAAAATGTTCCTCTTACCTGGTCTAGCTCCTTCTATCACCTTGCCATAGAAAGTTGGAACAACAAATTGTGGCCTATTATCATTCAAATCAATGACTACGATGACAACATCCACTGCTTCTTCAACTTCAACCCCATTTTCATCAAGTGCATGAGCTAACAGCTATTTCAGTGAGATAAGAACATTGTTTGTTAGGGTACAATAGCTCCAAAAGTGCTGCAATAATAAACATTCATTCAATATTGAACCAGAAACCCAGTGTTGGTTAATTGGTTCAAAGTGGATTGAAAGACCCATGTCCATTTCACCTTGACTATTAACAAGTCAGTTACTATCACAAAGACATAGGTTGGGATTTTGCATTGCGTAGCACTTCCCTCTGATCAGTGAAAAATGATTACAAAAATACTTAATTCAGAAGCATGAATTTAGAGCTTTTCTGATCGTGACTACGGGAAATCAGTTCTCCAACAACCAGCAATCATTAAAGTGTCCTCCCCCATGAGAAAATCAGAAAGAAAAACACACAAATTAATCTGTAGTGGTGCAAAACTGAAATCATTATATGCTTCAGTTGAAATATAAACAGAAATATGCCATGAACAAATGCTTCCGTCTTAAAACCGATTACACTTTGGCATTTATGTGGAGGGAATCGCTGGGAGTCAGGGTTTACCAAATGCAGGAATGGTTAGTAAACTAATTCAAACTCATTTGTCTTTCACTCAACAACAGAATTTTGATGAAATTCTATAATGGACACCTATCTCCAGTTTTTCCCTTGATTCTACTGGAGAAATCTGTCAACAGCTGGTTGTGGAGAAGCTCACTGATTACCAACAGCAACTTGAGATAAACTGTGTATCCATTGAATTGCAAGTACTGTGAACTTTTCTGCAGTTATTACATCCATAAAATGCAGGCCAGTGATTTAACATGAAACCACTGAACCCAAAAGACTTTTGTGATCATTCAGTGCTACTCTAATGAATTATACGTTTCAAAAACAAAGTTAGGAGAGTTAAAGAAAATGGTATATGAACTATACATTATCGTATGTTGTTTTGCAAATATATTAATGAATTCATGTTACTAAAGCTACCATTTTTACCCAATGCAACACACACAAAGTTCTGGAGGAACTTGGCTGGTCAGGCAGTATCTACAGAATTGAATTAACAGTCGATGTTTCAGGTCAAGACCCTTCTTCAGGACTAGATAGTGTGGGGGAAGTTACCAGGGGAAGGAGGGTGAGCTAGAAGGGGGTAGGTGAAGCCAGCTGGGTGGGAAAGGTACAGGGCTGGAGAAGGAATCTGACAGGAGAGGAGTGGACCATAGTAGAAAGGGAAGAGGGAGGGCCATCGGAGGAGATGATAGGCGGGTAAGGAGAAGAGGTAAAAAGCCCGAGTGGGAAAAGGAGAGGGCAAAAGAAAAATTACCAGAAGGAGATATCGATGTTCATGCCATCAGGTTGGAGGCTACCTAGATGGAATATGAGGTGTTGCCTCTCCACCCTGAGAGTTGCCTCATTGTGGTAGAAGAGGGGGCCATGGTCTAAAATATCAGAACGGGAATAGGATAGGAGTAAAAGCATTTCGAACAAAGTTGCTTTCCAAAGTGGAACCCCTACTTATATCAGTTCTCACCATTGTACAGGAGACCGCATTGGGAACCCCAGATGCAATAGACGACTGCAACAGATTTGCAGGTGATGTGTACCTTCACCTGGAAGGACTGTTTGGGGTCCTGAACGGAGGTGAGGGAGGAGGTGAATGGGTAGGTGTAACATTATTATCCAATATGCAATGATAGAGCTGATGAATTAGCATGGGAAAGGGCAAGGAGGTTGTGATAACAAATTACGGCAATAATCATTTGATACTGTGGATTGTCCAAAAAAGTGTCGTTCCTCAAATTTTAAGGTCAGTTATTTGAGTAATATTATACTAACAGTGTGTGAACCAAGAATCAGTCTTGTCCAGAGAAATAATTGAGAACAAAGTTAACTTTCTACTATAAATCACTGTGGGAATTTTATAATTAATGAAACTCACTCTGTATTCGTCTCTTTCTTCTCTGTCTAAAGGTTTATGCACAACAATTTTACCGTCGTTTTTGTTTATAGAAAAAATACCGATAGGTGGCTGATCAGCTCCTGGGCCTGTTATAGAGTAATATACTCTCGTTTCTCTTTGCCGATCGGACTTGATCTGTTCAGAGGAAAAAGAAATGTCAGCATAATGTTCACAAGCACATTGTGACAAGTCAGAATAAAATATCCATTAATGTATCGACAAACAAGAGAAAATCTGCAGATGTTAGAAATCCAATCAACACACATAAAATGCTGGAGGAACTCAGCAGGCCAGGCAGCATCTATGGAAAAGAGTACAGTTGTCCTTTCGGTAGGACCAATTAATGTAATGTTTATTGTGAATTGCCTCAAGGCATCACAGTAAAGGCTAAGAAGCAAAAGTCCCATATTTAATTCAAAGTCTTTTCTAAATTGCCTGAATTAGGTTGAGAGAGTCAGGTGAAGGAACTATGCACAGTATCATCTCCTCATAAATATTCCAACAACCCTGGCTGAAAATCAGGGGATCCAAGTCAAGAGGATGCAAACTGGGGAGAACAAAGAGGTGATGGATTTCCTGGTGAGAAGAAGAAATAGAAAAAGTTCAGGATTTGAGGGCAAGGGTAAAGGTGACAGTTGTGACAGCATGTGAAAGCAGGATTAAATGGAGAGATTAGAACATCTGCTAATTTTAGCTCCAGGAGAATAACTTCTGTTCTTTATTGCTGGACACCCCCAAGCACCAACTGGCTAATAACAAACTCATTTTGGAACCAGGATTTCAAACATATTATAAATATCACTCATTTACAGAGCCAACATGCATTCTGCACAAGTGTTGTTTCAAAAGGCAGGTGGAAGAGACAGAAAGAAAGACGAAGCAGTAAAGTGAGGTTAACAAGAGTGAAACCTGGTCAATTAAAACACCTTACAGAGAGCATTTCTTAATATTTACAAAAAAACAGCTAATTCTATAAATATACAAGTTGCGCTAAGACAGAACTTGCAAGATGTAGAGAAATTAACTTCTCCCAAATGTTGTTCTAAGAAAAAAGAAATGAGTTACTCAGTAATGCAAAATGTATGAATACATAAAACTAAGAAATGTGACTTCAGAAGTATGATCATCTGCACCTCAGACTTCTAACCAATACTTCCCTGAAGCTTTTCAACAGAAATATTAAAAAAAACATTTGTATCAAAAACGCAAGAAAATCAGCAAATGCTAGAAATCCAAAGCAACACACAAAATGCCGGAGGAACACAGGTCAGGTAGGATCGATGGAAAAGAGTAAACAGTTAACATTTTGGACAGAAATCCTTCTTCAGGACTGTTCGATTAACACAATTAGAATATTTTCCAATTATTTGCAAGCCACCCGGGAAATCTGTGTCATTGACAATTCAAATTCAAATATAGCAAATACTCTTTTCTCTCTGAACACAATGATTGGGCTCACTGTACGTGTGAAGATTTTTTTTATTGAGATACGGTGTGGAATATGTCCTTCTGGGACTCTGAGTCGTGGTGCTCAGCAGCCTGACATTTAACTCTAGCGTAATCACAGGACAGCTTACAATGACTAATTAACCAACCAAATTATGTCTTTTAACTGTGGGACGAAACCAGAGCACCCAGAGGAAACACACACAGTCATGGGGAAAACATACAAACTCCTTTCAGACAGCAATGGGATTTGAACCTAGGTAAAGCGTTGTAAATGCAAATATAAAACTGTAAATGCAGATTTAGGGTAAGCAGAAACAGAGAAATGCCACATTTCATTCCACTTACTTGCAGAAAATCTGAGGACAGGTTTAAATTCCTTGGGGCCTCACAAGTGAAAATAAATTGAAATATATGGCTTCAGCAAAATTTGACATTACTGCAGAGAATGAAATTAAATAGTGTGGTTTTTGTGGTCAGCAAAGTGATGATCTTCATTGATAACCGTAAGGAAAGCAGTTTGTAAAGACTTAATGCCACCCCTGATATAGATGTCCCTTTTACTATTGTCAGTCAGCGCTGTCTGGCTCACTGTGGCAGACGGGTAAGCGACTGCCTCGTATGCTGTCCCTCTCATTTGATAAATGTTGGTGATGTCAGAGGATGGTAACGTGGTTCTGCAATTATGGATCAGACTACTGTGTTTATGGACTGTGAACTTTTTCCAGGCTTATGGTTTGTAGATTGTGTTTTTTTTTGCTCATTTCTTCACCATTTTGTTGTGCAAGGGGAGGCAGTTTGGGAGGTTGATTTTCTTGTCACAGGGTGTAGGGGGCTGGATAGAGGTAGTAGCTTTGATGTCCAGAAGCTGCACTCTACCTTGTAGCATCACTGGTCCTCATCCATCTTTCTGTTCCGGGCGGACAGGTGTAAAAACCTCTTTGGGAAGAGTAAAGGAGGAGGGGTATGCTTCATGGTCAGTAATGCTTGGTAGAACACACATGCCCTCAAATCCTTTCGTTCCCTGGATCTGGAGTACCTGGTGTTGCTGTATAGACCTTTCTGGCTGCCTAGGGAGTTCTTTGTAGGCATCCATTAGTCTTGGGAGACCATGGATTTGCACCCCGGAAACTTTCCAGGGTGCAGGCCTGGGCAGGGTTGTATGGGAGACTGGCAGCTGACCATGCTGCAAGTCTCTCCTCTCCACGCCACCGATGTTGTCCAAGGGAAGGGCAAGGGCCGATACAGCTTGGCAGAGCAATGTGTGGTTAAGTGCCTTGCTCAAGGACACAACACGCTGCCTTAGCTGAGGCTCAACCTAGTGACCTTCAGATCACTAGACCAATGCCTTAACCAGTTGGCCACGCTAGGGAGTTCATGGCTGTTATTGTCACAGCTATGTATATTACGCTGCAGGCCAATACTGATCTGGGTCTCGAGGAACTGTACAAGACCACCAGCACCCTGGAGACTCCACACCCAGAGGCTGCCTTCATTATCGCCGGTGACTTTAATAGAGCGTCACTGACTAAAATCTCTCTGAAGTTTTGTCAACACATCCAGGTGAGCACACGGGGAGATATCATACTCGACCAATGCTACTCTCCCTTCTGCAATGCTTACAAAGCGCTCCTACACCCGCTATTTGGAAAATCAGATCACTACTTCATCTTGCTGCCAAAGTACAGGCAGAAGCTGAAACAAGAGGCAGTTATAGTTAAAATCATCCACTGTTGGTCCAACCAATCGGTCTCCATACTGCAGGACTGCTTTGATGACTTCTACTGGAATGTCTTCCATGATGAGGGTGTCCCCGAGTTCACGGGTGGGGTCACGAGTCTTATCCGGGGATCAAGGATGTTGTCCCCCAGAAATCGGTCAGTGTCTATCCAAACTGGAAGCCCTGGCTCAACAGTTCCATGCAAGCAGCACTTACTGTGTGACAAAGAACTTACGCTCCAGTAACCAACAGGAGCTCAAGAAATGCAACAATACAGGGAGAGGATTCAGACTCAACTTTCCACCAACAACATACGCAGCTTATGGCAAGGTCTGCACACCATCGCAGACTTCAAAGTTAAACACAGTGGAGTTTCCAACATGGCTGCCTCTTTCCCAGATGAGCTAAATCTTTTTTACGCTCGATTCGATGTCACCAATACTGGGCCTCTGAAGAGAGGCACTGATGCAACCAGCAGCTTGGTCATCTCTGACCCTGAAATATGGAGGTGTTTCCAATGTGTGGACAATTGCAAGGCTGCGGGATCAGATGGCATCACAAAGCGGGTACTCAGTGTGTGCATGGCATAACTGGCAGGTGTGTTTACAGACATTTTTAATCTCTCCCTCTCCCAGTGCTGAGTGCCCTCCTGCTTCAAGAAATAGAAACATAGAAAACCTACAGCACAATACAGGTCCTTCGGCCCACAAGGTTGTGCCAAACATGTCCCTACCCTAGAAATCACTAGGCTTACCTATAGCCCTCTATTTTTCTAAGTTCCATATACCTATCTAAAAGTCTCTTAAAAGACCCTATCATATCCACCTCCACCACCTTTGCCAGCAGCCCATTCCACGCACTCACCAGTCTCTGAGTGAAAAACTTACCCCTGACGTCTCCTCTGTACCTACTCCCCAGCACTTTAAACCTGTGACCTCTTGTGGCAACCATTTCAGCCCTGGAAAAAAGCCTCTGACTATCCACACGATTAACGCCTCTTAACATCTTATACACCTCTATCAGGTCACCTCTGATCCTTCGTCGCTCCAAGGCAAAAAGGCCGAGTTCACTCATCTTATTCTCATAAGATATGCTCCCCAATCCAGGCAACATCCTTGTAAATCTCCTCTGCACCATTTCTATGGCTTCCACATCCTTACCATTATTCCAGTACCTTAAAAAGACCAAGGTAACATGTCTGAATGACTGGCGTCCTGTCACACTCACCTCAATATTAAGCAAAAGCTTTGAGAGACTGGTCAAGGACTACATCTGTAGCATGCTATCCATACTGGGCCCTTACAATTTGCTTACTGACACAACCAATCGACAGATGACACAATAGCCACAGCTCTACACACCATCCTTACACATCTCTGCAGAAGAAGGATGCTTATGTAAGAATGCTGTTCTTGGACTACAGTTCAGCTTTCAACACCATAATTCCCTCCAGGGTGAACAGGAAGCTCAGAGACCTTGGCCTTCACCCTGTCTTGTGTAGCTGGATCCTGGAATTCCTGTCAGATTGCCGACAGGTGGTAAGAGTGGGCTCCCTCACATCTGCCACTCTGACCCTCAACACAGGAGCCCCTCACGGCTCTGTGTCCTAAGCCCCTTTCTTTACTCTCGGTATACCCATGACTGTCGCCACCCACAGATCCAATCTGCTAATGAAATTTGCTGGCAGTACACTGATTGGCCTAGTCTCAAATAATAATGAGGCAGCCTACAGAACAGAAGAGCAGCCTGACACGATGGTGTCAAGAAAACCACCTCTCCCTCAATGTCACAGAAACAAAGGAGCTGGTTGTGGACTACAGCCCCTACTGACATCAATGGATCTGAGGTTGAGAGAGTGAACAGCCTTAAGTTCCTCAGCATACACATCACCGAGGATCTCACGTGGTCTATACATACTGGCTGTGTGGTAAAAAAGGCACAACAGTACCTCTTTCACCTCAGACTGTTGAAGATGTTTGGTGTGGGCTTCTAAATCCCAAGAACTTTCTACAGGGGCACAATTGAGAGCATCCTGACTGGCTGCATCACTGTCTGGTATGGGAACTGTACTTCCCTCAATCACAGGACTCTGCAGAGAGTGGCGCAGACAGCCCAACACAACTGTAGATGTGAACATCCCACTATTCAGAACATTTACAAAGACAGGTGTGTAAAAAAGGCCTGAAAGATCACCTGTCACCCCAACCACGAACTGTTCCAGCTACTACCATCCGGGAAACAGTAACACAACATAAAAGCCAGGACCAACAGGCTCCGGGACAGCTTCTAATCACCAGGCCATCAGACTGATTAATTCATGCTGAGACAACTGTATTTCTATGTTATATTGACTGTCCTGTTGTACTTGCTACTTACTATAAATTACTATAAATTGCACATTGCACATCTAGAAGGAGACGTAACGTAAAGATTTTTACTCCTCAGGTATATGAAGGTTGTTAGTAATAAAGTCAATTCAATTGAATTCCTAAATCTCTCATGTATGCCTCTAAGCAGCACAACCTGGTACACCTGGGTTATGTTAACAAGGCACCACTGGGGGAAGGACCTCGTTGACAAAGGCACGGGCCAGGGCAGATAAATTCCCTTAAGAACTGCAATAGCCACATGTTCAAGACCAGAGTGATCCTCTGAGTGAAGGACATAAGCTGTGGTCTGGCCTGGAGAGGGATGGGCACCACCAGGCCTCACTAGCCCAAGACACACAAAAGCGCCCCTACGACCCGGAGGTATGTTGCAGGATCTGATCCGAACCACACCGTTCTTGTTGCATTCCCTTACTTTTTTGTGTGGGGTGAGGGATCATTTGGGGATCAATGTTCTTGTTCAGTTTTGTGTGGGTGGGGGGGGGGGTTGATGATGCTCACTGAATGATGTTCATGTTCTTCCTTCGTTTTGTGGCTATCTGGAGAAGACAAATCTCAGTTGTACATGGATATGTACTTCGACAATAAATTAACTTCCGAATTGCTGTCGGGTGTCACTATGAGGAGATCTATACATCCAATAACCATGTTAAATAATAGACTAGATCTTACAGATAACAAGACAAGAAATCAAAATAGTTAAAACATGTTATATTACTTTTTATACACTTTACAGAGAAAAGAAGAATGGTCCTTGCACATGAAGCCAAGGTTACAGAAAGGCCATACACTATTAAAAAGCACAAGAATTTGAGTGACAGCCAAGCCAACACATCAGAATGACATTGACAACTAACATTTGCAGCTCAGCATATCTCAGACTTGTGTCCTTGCTCAGTAAAAGGTAAGTCCTGGGCAGGATGTCAGTGCGTCGAAGTGTCCGGAGTGAAATCATGAGCAAAGGAGTAATGTTTTGTGTACCACCTTGGGCCCTTCGATATATGGTAGACAGGGTAGGCACTGAAATGGTAATCCCAAGTGTAGGCAAGTGCTTACATTATTATACAAACATTTGTATTTTAATGCTTTTGAACTAAAACAAATCATTGTATTTTGTGTCTTTAATCATTTTAAATCTACAAGAATAATTGTAAATGACTGAACTATCATGGAGAAAACATGACGGCAATCACAAGTTCACACAGACATCACACATATCTCCCAGGCTTAGTCACTGTCAGACCCAGCACTGCCTCTCCACACAACCAGAGGATCAACCTTTCCTGTCTGGAAAAAGTGGGTCTGGAGCTACAAGGGATCTATATGAGCACTGAGTCAGGCCTGCAGCAGTATATTGGCTCAGAATGGTTTTTAAGCAGTAACTGCAGTTTAGCACACTAGAACCATGGAAACATAGAAAATCTACAGAACATTACAGGCCCTTCAGCCCGCAATGTTGTGCCGACCATGTAACCTACTCTCACAACTGCCTAGAGTTTCCCCACCACACAGCCCTATTTTGCATAGCTCCACGTACCCATCTAAGAGTCTCTTAAAAGACCCCATTGTATCTGCCTCTACCACCTTCACTGGCAGTGCATTCCACGAACCCACCACTCTCTGTGTGCAGAACATACCTCTGACATCCCCTTTGTACCTACTTCCAAGCACCTTAAAACTGTGCCCCCTCATATTAGCCAATTCAGCCCTGGGAAAAAGCCTCTGGCTATACACACAATCAATATTTCTCATCTTATACACCTCTATCAGGTCACACCGGTAAAATCTAAATTACATGCCATTCAGTATCTAAGAATTTTTTTAAAAATGTAACAGCTTAAAACCATCTGAAATTGACAAGTCACTGGGAAAGTCAACAACAGAGCATCCTGCAGAGAGACAATCAGTGACATCACTTCTAGATTGCCATAAGCAGCATACATCTACCGAGCAAACACGAGGAAATCTGCAGATGCTGGAAATTCAAACAACAACACACACAAAATGCTGGTGGAACACAGCAGGCCAGGCAGCATCTATAGGGAGAAGCACTGTCGACGTTTCGGGCCGAGACCCTTCGCAGGACTAACCGAAAGGAAAGATAGTAAGAGATTTGAAAGTAATGGGGGGAGGGGGAAATGCAAAATGATAGGGGAAGACCGGAGGGGGTGGGATGAACCTAGGAGCTGGAAAGGTGATTGGCGAAAGTGATACAGAGCTGGAGAAGGGAAAGGATCATGGGACGGGAGGCCTCAGGAGAAAGAAAGTGGGGGGGGGGGGGGGGAAGCACCAGAGGGAAATGGAGAACAGGCAAACAACTAAATATGTCAGGGATGGGGTAAGAAGTGGAGGAGGGGCATTAACAGAAGTTAGAGAAGTCAATGTTCATGCCATCAGGTTGGAGGCTACCCAGCTGGTATATAAGGTGTTCCTCCAACCTGAGTTTGGATTCATCTTGACAGTAGAGGAGGCCATGGATAGACATATCAGAATGGGAATGGGATGTGGAATTAAAATGTGTGGCCACTGGGAGATCCTGCTTTCTCTGGCGGACCGAGCGTAGGTGTTCAGCGAAATGGTCTCCCAGTCTGCGTCGGGTCTCACCAATATATAAAAGGCCACACCGGGAGCACCGGACGCAGTATACCACACCAGCCGACTCACAGGTGAAGTGTCGCCTCACCTGGAAGAACTGTCTGGGGCCCTGAATGGTGGTGAGGGAGGAAGTGTAAGGGCAGGTGTAGTACTTGTTCCGCTTACAAGGATAAGTGCCAGGAGGAAGATCGGTGGGAAGGGATGGGGGGGGGACGAGTGGACAAGGGAGTCGCGTAGGGAGCGATCCCTGTGAAAAGCAGAAATAGGTGGGGAGGGAAAGATGTGCTTGGTAGTGGGATCCCGTTGGAGGTGGCGGAAGTTAGGGAGAATTATATGTTGGACCTGGAGGCTGGTGGGGTGGTAGGTAAGGACAAGGGGAACCCTATCCCGAGTGGGGTGGCGGGTGGATGGGGTGAGGGCAGATGTGCGGGAAATGGGAGAGATGCGTTTGAGAGCAGAGTTGATGGTGGTCGAAGGGAAGCCCCTTTGTTTAAAAAAGGAAGACATCTCCTTTGTCCTGGAATGAAAAGCCTCATCCTGAGAGCAGATGCGGCGGAGATGGAGGAATTGTGAGAAGGGGATAGCCTTTTTGCAAGAGATAGGGTGGGAAGAGGAATAGTCCAGGTAGCTGTGAGAGTCTGTAGGCTTATAGTAGATATCAGTAGATAAGCCGTCTCCAGAGATGGAGACAGAAAGATCAAGAAAGGGGAGGGAGGTGTCGGAAATGGACCAGGTAAATTTGAGGACAGGGTGTAAGTTGGAGACAAAGTTAATGAAGTCGATGAGCTCAGCATGCGTGCAGGAGGCAGCGCCAATGCAGTCGTCGCTGTAGCAAAGGAAAGGAGGGGGATGGATACCGGTATAGCCTTGGAACATGGACTGTTCCACAAAGCCAACAAAAAGGCAGGCATAACTGGGACCCATACGGGTGCCCATGGCTACACCCTTGGTTTGGAGGAAGTGGGAGGAGCCAAAGGAGAAATTATTGAGAACTAATTCCGCTAGACAGAGGAGAGTGGTGGTAGAGGGGAATTGGTTAGGTATGGAATCCAAAAAAAAAAAAAGAGCTTCGAGACCATCTCGGTGGGGGATGGAGGTATATAGGGACTGGACGTCCATGGTGAAAATAAGACGGTGGGGGCCAGGGAACTTAAAATCATTGAAAAAATTCAAAGCATGGGAAGTGTCACGAACATAGGTGGGAAGAGATTGAACAAGGAGGGATAAGACAGTGTCAAGGTATGCAGAAATGAGTTCAGTGGGTCAGGAGCAAGCTGAAACAATAGGTCTACCTGGACAGGCAAGTTTGTGGATCTTGGGTAGGAGGTAGAAACGGGAAGTGCGGGGTGTGGGAACTATGAGGTTGGTGGCAGTGGATGGGAGATCCCCAGAGCTAATAAGGTTGGTGATGGTATAGGAGACAATGGCCTGGTGCTCCTTAGTGGGGTCATGATCAAGGGGTAAATACATCTACTGTCTGTGATTACAGACCCATCTCTGCCTGTGCCCACTCTGTGCCATGTCTGCACCAGTGCTCATCTAAATGTGCCTGCCTTTGTGGAATCAAACTTCTCAAACTGTTGCTGTGTCTTCTCCAATGATAACGGTGAGCACCAAAAGCCTTGTTACTTTCCTCATCGCAAATTACAGGCCATCGTGTTAGAATTCTTGTTTGGAATTTATGGCTAACAGCTGAAAACATTGGCAGATACTGAACAAGAAGGATCTTTCCTACTGTTTGATTAGTTTAAATTCTTAAACTTGAGGATTATTTGATTGTTTATTGCAAATATTTAATGATTTGCTGTATTTGTCAACATGGAGCAGAGAGCAAGTTTGTAAATCTGACTGAAGCAAATTTTGTTGGGAATGGTGTTGGTGGAGCACAGAGGCAGGGGTGTAGGACAGGTGGCAGAGAAGGAGTGCCAGGGGCGGAGGGAGGGGTGGCGCTGGTCCAGGCACACCCAGTACTGAGACACCAGACAAGGTTGTTTGACTCCAAACAATTGGTTCATTGATCATTACAAATAGTCTCTCTGCTGCTTCCCACTCCCTCCCCTCTCTTTTCCCCTTTTCCCAACCATTATTCCTGTTTCTCTCCCCCTTCCCACTCTCAGACCACAACAGACCCATACAAGAATCAAGTTTATCAGCACTCATACAGAATGTCATGAAATTAGTTTTTTTTTGCAGCAGTACAGTGTGATATATAAAATTACTGCAATACCGTGCAAAAGTCTTAAGCACCCTTGCTAAATACAAGTGCCTAAGATATTTCCCAGTACTGCATTTGCTGCTTCCTTGTTTCTGATGTTTACACCCCTTTATCCTTATTCCAAATGTCACCGGGAGCCTGAACTGAATCAAAATGATAACAGTTTGATTCAATCCCGAAACAGAATTCCACTACAATTTGAACTATAAAGACAAACCTGTATAAAGTCCTTCGGGAAAGGGCCTCTCTCATTTTCTGGATGCTTGGCAAATGGAATCACCCAATCTCGCTTCCTTCGTCTCAACGCAGAATGAGAAAACCGTGAAGGGAACATGAACACTGGCACATCTGACTTGTCCTCTGCAGAACCTTGCACCTGTAACTCAAAATACAGAAGGTAGTTTACAATTAGTTTACTATTTGTCTACTCTAACAGGTCAGCAGCAAATGCCATTTCATTGGCTCTTCACTCAGTCCCGGAACATCTGCACAGCAAAGCTGCATACTACATCAGAATGCTCTTCATTGACTACAGCTCGGCATTCAATACTATCGTCCCCTCAAAACTAATCAATAAGCTTCAGTTCCTAGGTTCGATGCCTCCTTGTGCGATTGGATCCTCCATTTCCTCACTTGCAGACCCCAGTCAGCTTGGATTGGCAACAACATCAGTAGTCGGGAAGTTGTTGGAATTGACTGTTAGGGATGAGATTACGAAATACCTGGAGACACATGACAAGACAGGCCAAAGCCAGCATTGTTTCCTGAAAGGAAAATCCTGCCTGACTAATCTACTGCAATTCTTTGAGGAAATTACAAGCAAGGTAGACAAAGGAAAATTTGCAGTGGATGTGGTGTATTTGGATTTTCAGAAGGCCTTTGACAAGGTGCCACACATGAAGCTGCTTAGCCCATGGAACTACAGGGAAGTTACTAGCATTGGTGGAGCACTGGCTGACTGACAGAAAGCAGAGAGTGGAAATAAAGGGATCCTATTCTAGCTGGCTACCCATTACCAGTGGAGTTCCACAGTGGTTGGTGTTGGGACTGATGCTTTTTACCATATGTCGATGATTTGGATTCTGGGATTAATGCATTTGTGGCTAAATTTGCCAATGATACAAAGATAGGTGGAAGAGCAGGTAGTATTGAGGAAATAGAGAGACTTAGATTGTTTAGGGGAATGGGCAAAGAAGTGGCAAATGAAATACAATGTTGGAAAGTGTATGGTCATGCACTTTGGTGGAAGAAATAAACGGGCAAACTATTATTTAGATGGGGAAAGAATTCAAAATGCAGAGATGCAAAGGGACTTGGGAGTCTTTGTGCAGGATACTCTAAAGGTTAAACTCCAGGTTGAGTCAGTATTGAAGAAGGCAAATGCAATGTTGGCATTCATTTCTAGAGGTATAGAATATATGAGCAGGGATGTGATGTTGAGGCTCTGTAAGGCACTCGTGAGACCACACTTGGAGTATTGTGTGCAGTTTTGGGCTCCTTATTTTAGAAAGGATCTACTGACATTAGAGAAGGTTCAGAGAAGATTCATGAGAATGATTCCAGGAATGAAAGGGTTACCATATGAGGAACGTCTGACAGCTCTGGGGCTGTATTCCCTGGAGTTCAGGAGAATGAGGGGGGATCTCATAGAAACATTCTGAATGTTAAATGGTCTGAACAGATTAGATATGGCAAAGTTAATTCCCATGGTAGGGGAGTCTTGGACAAGAGGGCATGACTTCAGGATCAAAGAACGTCAATTTAGAACTGAAATGTGGAGAAATTACTTTAGTTAGACGGCGGTAAATCTGTGGAATTTGTTGCCATGCGTGGCTGTGGAAGCCAAGTCATTGGGTGTGTTTAAGATATAGATAGATTGGTTCTTGATTAGCCAGGGCATCAAAGGGTATGGGGAGAAGGCAGGGGAGTGGGGATGACTGGAAGAATTGGATCAGCTCACGATTGAATGGTGGAGCAGACTCCATGGGCTGAATGGCCTACTTCTGCTCCTATATCTTATGGTCATAACATCTCCTCCACAATCTCACTCAGCACAAGCGCTATAAGACTGTGTGCTTACATTCCCCACACCCCCCGCCCAACCCCACTGCATGCTTATGACTGTGAGGCTTAGCACAGCTCCAATGCCATATTTACATTTGCGAATGACACCACTGTCGCAGCCCAGGTCAAGGGTGGTGACAAATTAGTATATAGGAAAGAGACAGAAAATCTGGCTGAATGGTGCCACAACAACAACCTCCCTCTCAATATCAGCAAGAGCACGGAGATAATTATTGATTACAGGAGCAGGAAACCAGAGTTCCATGAGCCAGTCTTCATCAGGGAATCAGAGGTGGAGAGTTTCTGTGGCTACAAATCCTCATTATTGTCATTTCAGTGGATCTGTCCTGGGTCCAGCAAGTAAGTGCCATTATGAAGAAAGTACAGCAGCCACTTTACTTTCTTAGAAGTTTGCAAAGATTTGGCGTGTCCTCAAACTTTGACAAACTTCTATAGATGTGTGGTGGAGAGCATAATGACTGGCTGCATCACAACCTGGTCTAGAAGCAGCAATGCCCTCGTACAGAAATGCCTACAAAAATATTGGGTATGGCCCATCCATCACAGATAAAGCCCTCCCCACCATTGAGCTGTCGTAGGAAAGCAGCATCCATCGTCATCCTCCACCATCCAAGTCATGCTTTCTCACAGCTGCCATCGGGAAAGTACCGAAGCCTCAGGACCCAAACCCCCAGGTTCAGGAACAGTTAATACCCCTCAACCATCAGGCTCTTGAACCAGAGGGGATAACTTCACTCGCTTCACTCAATGAACTGTTACCGCTGTAGTGGACTCGCTTTCAAGGTCTCATCATCTTATGTTCTCAATATTCATTGCTTATTTATCTATCTACCTCTATTTATTTACTTCTCTCTGTCTTTTTGTATTGGCAGTTTTTTTTGCACATTAGTGATTGTCCATTCTGTTGGGTGTGGTCTTTCAATCGCTCTATTGTGTCCCTTTTATTTACTGTGATTGCCTGCAAGGAGATGAACCTCAGGTTTGGTTCATATGGTGACCTTTTTGTACCTTGATAATAAATTTACTTTAAACTTTGAAATAACTGTTTCTAACTGGGCCTCAATAACCCCTGGATTTGCTCTCTTGCCAACCCCAGTCAGTTCAGATTGGTAAAAAACATCTCCACCACAATCTCCATCGGCATCAGTGCAACACAGGGATGTGAGCTTAGACCCTGCTCTGCTCGCTTTACACCTATGACTGTGTGGCTCAGTACAACTCCAACACCATGTGCAAGTTTGCTGATGGCACCTCTGTCGTGGGTCATAGCAAAGGTGGTGATGAATCAGCATAGAGGAGGGAGAATGAAAATCTGGCTGAGTGGTGTCATATCAACAACCTCTCAATGTCAGCAAGACCAAGGAACTGATAGTAGACATCAGGAGAGGGAATTCAGAGGTCCATGAGCCAGTCATCATGGGAAGATCAGAGAAGCAGAGGATCAGTAGCTTTAAACTCCAGTGTGTCACTATCTCAGAAGACCTGTCCTGGACCCATCATATAAATAAAATTACAAAGAAAGCACAACAGTGCCTCTACTTCCTCAGGAGTATGCGGAGATTCAACATGTCATCAAAAACCTTGACAAGCTTCTATAGATGTATAATGGAAAGTGTATTGACTAGCTACAGCAGCCTGGTATGGGAACACTAATGCCTTTGAACATTAAATCCTACAAAAGATTGTGGATTCAGCCCTCCCAACCATTGAGCACATCTACATGAAACATTGCCATAAAAAAGCAGCATCCATCATCAAAGATTCTCAGCACCCAGGCCGTGCTCTTTACTTGCTGCTGCCATTAGGTAAAAGGTACAGGAGCCCCAGGACTCACACCACCAGGTTCAAGAACAGTTACTACCCCTCAACCATCAGACTCTTGAACAAAAGGGATAACTACACTCATCTATTGAGATGTTCCCACAACCAATCATCTCAATTTGAGGACTCATTATCTTGTTATTTCATGCTCTCGTTATTTATTGCTATTTATTTATATTTGCAGTTGCACAGTTGTCTTTTATGCTCTTGCTCTTTTATTGATCCTGTTCACAGTAACAATTCTATAGATTTGTTGAGTATGCCCACAAGAAAAAGAATATCAAGGTTCTCAGTGCTGATGTGTCTGTTCTCTGATGATAAATTTTACTTTGAACTTTGGAATAAATGTTTCTGCATTAAAAACCATGAATGCTGCATTTCATGACAACATTCATTCAGGTGGGAATTTTCTCATTCATCAATCATTTCATCAATTTACCAAAACTCATTAAAGTAATTGTTTAAAAGCTCCATAACATTTCAATGCTTTAGCATTTACTTTGGTCATGACTATTCAACAATTCGCCCCAAAATCTATGTTTAAGTTACCTTGTCACCATTTATTAGGACAGTAACATCTGTTTTCCATGTATATTCCGCCTTGCTAAGTGCAACGATGGTAAAGCTGGTTTGGTTTGTTGGTGGAACGTCACTAACAAGAACCCTTCCATCAGATTCCACATGGAAAGAGGGATTATCCGTTTGGAATTCCAGGCCATTCTGTTCACTGCAGTTGAAGTGAACTACAAAAAGAAAAAGGAAAATAACACTTAAACAGATTATCATCTGAACACCATTCCTGACTGAATGGTTTTATAGAAGAAAAACCTTCACACAAACTACAGATGTTGAATTATAACAATGTACTTTGTGCTTGGTTATAATGGACTTTGCACATCCTAACCACATGTCACAAGGGATAAGGATTTACCTTCTGATAGTCCATATTTCACTGTGTTGATCAACCCTCCCACAATTTTCATCAGAAATATTTTTTTAGAATTAGAATTTATTTAATTCTTACATCCATCCAATAACGTGAAGGAATAAAAATCTTTCCGTTATGACTCCATTGCAATGTACAGACATGTGAATTTAGAAGTCATATGGCTTGTAGAAAGAGGGTGTCCCGTAGCCTGTTGGTCCTGGCTTTAATGCTGCAGTACCATTTGCCAGATGGAAGCAGCTGAAACAGTATTTATGGTTGGGGTGACTGGTTTCCCTGATGATCTTCCACGCCTTCTTTACGCACCTGCTGCTATAAATGTCCTCAATGAAGGAAAGTTCACATCCACAGATGTGTTGGGCTGTCAGTACCACTCTCTGCTGTGCCCAGCGATCGAGGTTGGTGCAGTTCCCATACCAGGCAGTGATACAGCCAGTCAGGATGCTCTCAATGGTGCCCCTATAGAAGGTCTTGAGGATTTGAGGGCTCATATTGAACTTCAGTCACCTGAGGTGCAAGAGATGTTGTTGTGCATTTTTTGGCCACAAAGCCAGTATGTATAGTTCAGGTGACATCATCAGTAGTGTGTATACTGAGGAACTTAAAACTACTCACCCTCTCAGCTGCAGACTCATTGATGATGATCGAGCCAAACTTGACTCCCTTCTCCCTGTAATCCACAATCAACTCTTTTTGTTTTTTGGATATACTGACATTGGAGAGGGTTCAGAGAAGATTTACAAGAATGATTCCAGGAGTAAAATGGTTACCGTATGAGGAATGTCTGGCAGTTCTTGGGCTGTATTCCCTGGAGTTCAGGAGAATGAGGGGGGATCTCATAGAAACATTCCGAATGACAATAGGTGCAGGAGTAGGCCATTTGGCCCTTCTAGCCAGCACGGCCTGGCTATGTTAATAGAACTGAACAGATTAGATATGGCAAAGTTATTTCCCACGGTAGGGTAGTCTTGGACAAGAGGGCACAACTTCAGGATTGAAGGACATCCATTTAGAACAGAGATGTGGAGAAATTACTTTAGTCAGAGGGTGGTAAATCTGTGGAATTTGTTGACATGAGCAGCTGTGGAGGCCAAGTCATTGGGTGCATTTAAGGCAGAGATAGATAGGTTCTTGATTAGCCAGGGCATCAAAGGGTATGGGGTGAAGGCAGGGGAGCGGGGATGATTGGAAGAATTTGATCAGCCCATGATTGAATGGTGGAGCAGACTCAATGGGCTGAATGGCCTACTTCTGCTCCTATATCTTATGGTCTTGTGGACATTGGGGGAGACTTTGTTATAATGGCACCACAGTATCAGGCTATCAACACAGTTAATGTTCTACGTAGAAGTGATAGAAATGACAGCTTGCTGGATTAGAAATCTAACAGTACAGGACAGCATATAGACTCCCACACAACTGGTTAAATTAAATATAGTGTTAACGTACTACTAAACATGAGCAAGGACAAGTGTCCTGATGAAATCCGGACATGGGGAATACACAGTAATGGAAAACATGCCAACATGTACCTTATACACATTCTTTTTAAACTAGTTCTTTTTATGTTTTGTGATGAAAATCATACACATATATATGACTAGTGTGCAACATATTTCAAGATAATAGGAGTGTATGTGCAGGTCAGAAGGAGCAGCACTTGGCAGATACTTGAGCTGCAGGCCTGAGGTGTGGGAAGCAGTCAGCTGCAACAAGGGAGCACTTACTCAATACAGGAGAAGATGGGCCCGGCCCGGCCTGCAACTCCGCATTAGTCTAGAATACCATGGGATAGTAAACATTTGTAACTCAAATTTCAGGGACCAGTGACACAAATCACAGGCAATCCCTGTGAACCTTCACCTTTGCTTCCAGGATGGTCTGAATTCACTCTCCTCAGCAATGGATAGGAAGGGAAGGAGAGGCTAATATTAGCATCATGATGGAACAGTGCATGGTGAACAAAATGGCGTAACTGGGTATTGGATTTGGCTCAGAACTCATTCTTTTAATAATACAACCACAGGATAAGTAACAGCAAAATAAGGCTATTTGGCTCCTTGTGCCTGCTCCACCATTCAGTATGATAATGGTTGTTCCTATCACCCTCATTCCCATTGATATCCAAAAAGTATCAATCTTTGTCATTGATAGTGCCTTTATTATTGTCACAGGCACTGAGATACAGTGAAAAGCTGTTTGCATGCCATCACTACAGATAATTTCAGAACACAAGTACATCGAGGCAGTTGAAAGTGAAAAGCACAGAAGGATGCAGAATTTAGCGCAACAGTTTCAAAGAAAGTGCAGTTTGGGCAGACAAGAAGGGAACAAAGGCCAGGTGGCAACTCCAGTATTCTGTGTTGCTTTGGATTTCCAGCATCATGTGTTCATGAAGGGCCACAATGAGGTGGATTGTGAGACCAAGATCAAAAGGCTTTTAAAAGCAAGATAAAAGCTGTTTTTGAGGGGGGTGGCAAGTTTTAAAGATTTTGTATCTTCTAGCCAATGGAAGAGGGGAGAAGGGAGAATGAGAAGGGTAGGAGTGGTCTTTGATTACGCTGCTGCTCTCCTGAGGCAGTGGGAAGTATCGACAGAGACAATGAAGGGGAGGTTGGTTTTCATGATGGGCTGAGCTGTGTCCAAAACTGCAATGACTTGTGGTCTTGGGCAGAGTGGTTGTCATTCCAACCTGTGAAGCATCCTGATAGGATCTTCTTGTGGTACATCTCTACTGGTGAGGGTCAACTGGGTCATGCCAAATTTCCTTAGCTCAGGGAGATGTGCTTCCTTGGCCAGAGTGTTGATGTGATGAGACCAGGGCAAGTTATGACCAAGATATTCAATAAATATTAATACACAAGATAAGTTATAGACATTGATTGTACATCCAAAAGTCACACTAGGCTGTACACAAGATGCTGGTGGAATTAGTGGGTGGAGGTGATGATCAGCCTTACTGCTTGGGGAAAGTAATTGCTTTTGTGTCTGGTAGTCTTGGCATAGATGCTACGTAGCCTCCTCCCAGGTGGCAGTGGGACAAGCAGTCCACGAGCAGGGTGGGTGGGATCCTTCATGATGTTACTGGCCCTTTTCCACCACTTTTCTCCACATATGTCCTTGACATCTGAAACTTTGACCAACTTCTATAGATATGTAGTGATGCACCATCAATAACTCTAGGAGACTGGAAGTGAACAATAGACTCCTAGAGCAAACGTGAGGAAATCTGCAGATGCTGGAAATTCAAACAACACACACAAAATGCTGGTGGACAAAGGGTCTCGGCCCGAAACATCGACAGTGCTTCTCCTTATAGATGCTGCCTGGCCTGCTGTGTTCCACCAGCATTTTGTGTGTGTTGATAGGCTCCTAGAGTTATTGATGGTGCATCAATTTTATTAACAGCGAAAAGGGAGCATGACATGTCAAAGACTGAGGGGGGGGGGCAAGTGCCCTAATTGCCTTTATACCGGGGTCTGTGGGAGCAGCCACAGGAGCAGTCCAGACAGGTATACATAGTTTACCACATGTAGTGAACAGCATATTGATGATCTCTCCTTGTATGGTGGTAACATGTTTACAAGTAAATTGCCAAGATCAGAGAACAACTCATCCCAACCAAAATAAATTTTCATCAATACAAATATTGTATATGGATAAATTGAAAATCATGGTGAGTGATTTTAAAAAGGTAAAACAATACTTTACATAAAAGTATTACCTTGGAACCTGCAAGTTGGATTTTATAATTACTAAGGTAAATCAAAGAAACTATGGAAAGACCATAACTCCTAACTTAGTAATCAATGACTTTTAAGATCTTACTTCATTCATTTTGAGGAGGTGACTAAAGACAGGAGTGCAAAATGATACACAAACTGTAATTCTCCCCAGGGTGGGCTCTGGATTCTTCGGGAGTTCACTACATACACTGACGGGGTCTATCAACGGGTGATAATTCTACCTCTAATAGTATGAAGCTCATAATTTCACACACTGATGTCAAAATTCCCCAATGTGTCTTATTTACTCAACAATACTCAAATACATCACACTGCACTTTCTCCTCAAAGGCAAGTTCTTGAACTCCAGGAACAAGTAGAATCTCAGTTCCATTTGGTGACTCAACAATAATTGAACAGAAACACCAGGATGAGACTGATCATATATTGCTGCAGCTCTGTCTCTTGCTATGATCATTTGATCTCCATGAACTGTCCAATAAAACAAAGTTGTTGGAAAACCTACCATTATTAATTGTAGATTGAAAACCAAACTTTCACTATCAATACCAGGCAGTTTATGTGGAAATCCAGAAAGAACACCACACTGACAACAAACACCTGTCAAATCAATTTTTCCATGTTGGAAACCAATTTTATTTGTCATCATTTTCATTATTTTCTTGGAAGTGATTCTTATTAAAAAGGGCATTAATAGGAGAAAGGTCATACTATGGTGGACTGAGGAGCGTGCAAAAGCAATTAGGGAGAAAAATAAGGTTTTTAGAAAATTTGGAGATGTTGAGGAATGATTAAGAAAATGGAGGAGGAGGGATTTGTAGGGATAATAGCATTCCAGTATTGATTAAAGAAGGTAATATGATTGTTACTGCAAGAGAGAAGGTTGAGTTACTGGCTTGGTCATTTGCTGCAATTCATAATCCTGATAATTTACGTGAAGAGCTTAAACTATGTAGTGATAAGGTTCTACGTGAATATCCTGATGTGTTGGAAGCCAGCTGTAGCAATGTTTGTATTAGTGGTGTAGAGTTTCTATTGTAGGAATTTAAGAAGGCTATTAATAGTTCAGGTCAGATGTCTCCAGGAAAGGATGTTACATGTTCTCGTATGGTTAAACGTTTGAACCATTAAAATTTATTTCCTATTTGGAGGCTAGGCCGCCTTTCTTCCTCATAGAAAATGGCAGTAGTGTTGCCTATTCTAAAAATTGGGAAACCAATATCACTAATGTCTCATTTGTGTAAACTTATGAAACGTATGGTAATAGAGTGGTTGAATTATACTTTGGAAAGTGAGGTGATAGTGTGTTTTATCAGAGTAGATTTCAGAAGGGTAGAAAGACTTTGGATTCAGTTTTATGTTTGGAAGATGATATTAGGGAAGCACATGGAAATAAAGAAATTGTAATGGCAGCATTTTTGATATTGAAAAGGCAGATGATATGTTAATGAAACAAGGGGCTTTTGATTAAGTGCTGGAAATCAGGAGTGAAGGGAAGACCACAATTTTGTTCTGAATGTTTTATTTGGACGGTCTATGCCGGTACTGTGTATTTCAGTTTCTATGAGGTAGAGAATGAGACCCAACAAGGCATTATTTTTAGCACTTTATTATTTAATATTATGATTAATGATATTTTCTCTGAGATTTTTCTCAGCCATTCATGTCCAAAAAGTGTTGGCCCTCCACTTTTCAACAGATAAACTCTAACTTCTGTGTTTGACCGCCATACATCACATTCACTTCGCCTTTGGGAGACACTTTTTCACCTACATAGGTCTTTAGTATCACTCAAGTCTTCGCTCATGATGGCTTTGAATACAATCTGTTGTAGTTAGCCGCTGAAATTATAGAGAAAGTTGACCCTGTATCCAGCACCATTTTCAGTTTTACATCAGACTCATCTATTGTGATCCATATGGTTTTGTGACCTGCTTCAGTTATGTTATGCAGTTCTAGGCATAATGGCTCACCTTCGTTAGACTGTGATTCTGTTTTGCACTCAGTCACTTAATGCATTTGCTTAGTTTTGTGTTTGACACTTTTCACCGTGTGGTTTGTCCCTTTGGTTGTGCTTTTTGTTTGCCTTGTGCACTCTATGTGACCTTGTGTCTGACATTCTCTGCAAACGTTTTCTTTGAACCAATAGGTTTGGCGGAGCTTTGGAGGGTTAATGGCACCTAACGGCAACTTCTTTGTTTGCATCTTTGGAAGCAGTTCTATTTCCACCTTTAATGTCTTTATTTTTC
The DNA here is from genome assembly GCF_048418815.1 of Hemitrygon akajei. Classification (NCBI taxonomy): domain Eukaryota; kingdom Metazoa; phylum Chordata; class Chondrichthyes; order Myliobatiformes; family Dasyatidae; genus Hemitrygon; species Hemitrygon akajei. The sequence goes on from NC_133140.1 coordinate 59,157,342, forward strand.
CCTTTCAGGGTTCTTTTGAAGACCCTGACCTGGAGTTACACGTAGGCTTCAGTTCTTTGCGGGAATGGGACCCGTTCTCAGGGTTCCACGACTGGTCATTATTTGACATGCCAAGAATTTGGCCTAAGAGTCTCAATCATTTTCAGAAGCCTAAGATCTCAGGGCTCTGGAGACGGACGGATCGAGGGTCGGTGTCACAGCAGGAGACTCGTGTGTCATCGGGGAGGCCAAAAAATCTTTTGCTGTGGGCCTGTAGACCTGAGGTCTTTGCGATCTTCAGCCATAGAGCTGAGAAAAGGCAATGAAACGGACTTTTAACATCATAAACCAGCGGGTTGTTACGTCTCCCATTCGCTGTGAAAATGGGGGACACCTGCTTCTCCCTTTGCCAGGGAGAGAGAATTGTGGTTTGTCGAATGTCAGGTGAAATGCAAAGCCTTTAGGTAACTTTGGTCTGTGTCTTTGCTATTGCTCAGCACATGCTATGACTATGAGGAAAGATTGAGTTGCCTGGCACTGTACTCGTTAAAATTCAGTAGAATGAGAGGAGATCTTATAGAAACATATAACACTTTGAAAGGGATAGACAAGATAGAGGCAGGAAAGTTGTTTCCAATGGTAGGTGAGACAAGAACTAGGGGACCGTTCAGGGCAGTAAATTTAGGATGAAGATTAGGAGGAACTGCTTTTCCCAGAGGGTGGTGAATCTGTGGAATTCTGTACCCAAAGTAGTGAAGGCTACTTCAGTAAGTATATTTAAGAGAAGGTTGAATAGAGTTTTGCATGCTAGGGGAAGTAAGGGTAATGGGTAATTGGCAGGTGATGAGGAGATGAGGCCAGGTCAGCCATGATCTTATTGAATGGCGGAGCAGGCTCGACAGGCAGATGGCCGTCTCCTGTTTCTATTTCTTATATTCTTATGACACATTCAGGTAGAACTAGATGGAAAAGGTACTTTTTTTTGCTGGTGGGGGGAGGGGGATTGTTGCTTGCTGCCACTTACACACAGATGGGGGAGCTGGGGGTGGACTTTGGGGTTCTCACCTTTAACTTTTGTTTATTCTTTCAGGCACTTCTCTGTTTTTGTGGATGTTTGTGAAGAAAAAACATTTCAGGATGTATATTGTATACATTTCGCTGACATTAAATTGGACCTTTGAACCATTATTTTCATTCTAGGAGGATTTGCCACATCAATAACATTTGACTTTTTGTACCATTCAGAGACACTGTGAGCATTTCACATTCTAAACTCCCTTTCTGTAGTTCTGCTACATCCTTTGCTGCAGTATCTAACAATATTGCAATGGTCAATGCTGGTTCTAAGGTTAAGTCTCTTTCTGACTGTAGCCTCTCTTGAGTGCTTTGACTATGCATACCACATGCAAGCCTGTCCTTCAATGCATCAGAAAGTCCATCTCTAAAGTCACAGTATTGGGAAAGTTTGTGCAGTTCTGCAATGCACTCAGAAATGTTTTCATACTTTGAATGGTTCCTTTTGTAAAATCTATATCACTCAGCTATTACCAGTGGTTTAGGGCTCAAATGATTTTGTAGAATTGTAACAATTTCGTCAAACATTGTGCTTGTTGGCTTTTCAGGAGTTACAAAGTTGCGTAAGGGCCTATATGTTTTAGCACCCATTAAGCTAACAAGTGTATATACTTTCTGTTCCTCATCCACGTTGTTCATCTTACAATACAGTTCAAACCTTTTGATAGACGACTATCAGCCTTCATTCCTTGTATCAAATTTGTCAACATTCCCGACTAAAGTCCTTGCCATGTTATTTTCACTTTACCTTTGCTAGTTGTGCGTCTACTATGCAGTTACTTACACGTCGCTTTTCAGTGTCTGTGTCTGCTTTCTCCAAACTGTTTTAACTCTTTCCTCATGCTGTCTCATCCCATAACTGTCGGTGCAGTTGGCGATATTCTCTGATGTTTGTACTCGTCTCCGATTTGTTGTATTTGTGCAACTACATATCAATTAAGTAAAAGCCTGCATGTGGGAAATGGCTTTAACTGGTGTATTCACTTAGGGGTGATGAAGAGAGGGAGGGAAAGAAGATCAATGCGCATAGGCAAGTTATCAGTCCATATGTAGTACTAAGGAAATTATTGCTCTAAAATAAATATGTCACAACAACTGATTCAGCAGTGCAGCTGATATTGTAATTGTGCTCATGAATATGCACGTATCAGCTAATTATTATTTCATTGTGATGGCATTTAACTCCATTTTTTTCGTTGTAGATCTTGTTGAGACTTGAGCAAAGCACAGCAACCTACTTGCTTTTGGCTTTGCCTGAGAAATTAGACTGTCCAGTCAACTGACTCTGAAAACTAGCAGTATTTGTTTTATATTTAGTTATTCCTTTCAGATGTAGTGTTGGCTTCATACAGTAATAACTAATGGGCCTGTTTGGCCTAGCGTTTATTGTTTTCCGTTCCATCTGACTCTATTTGCATTAAAGTCTGAACTATTGACCCACTTCAGTGTCTCTCATTCCCGGCACTTGGGTTATATCCAAACATAGTGAAAGCAAGTCTGGAACACCGAAAGATGGACCCAGCAGAGTGAAAGTAGCTGCCCTTGGCACTGAGATTCATTGGTCAGGTAGGGGACAAGCTACCGGCAATTGAATCTGTTCTGAGTGAAGTTACGGAAGCAATGAGGCAGATAATCTCGCGCCGACAAACCCAGTCTCATCTGGAGGAACAGCTATCATCCTTGGCCACAAATGTTCAACAGCTCACCGCAGACAATCGGGCTCAGGCGGCTGCGATTTCCGCTCTCACGGCCGCCATGCACGAACTCCTTGCAGACAGCCAGCACCAGCTGACAGCCACTAGCATTCTCGCCAGCGCAATTCAGCAGCCTCTGGCTGCCTCAGTCCCACTCCCAGCATCTCGCAGGTTCTCCTTTTCTGCTGCCCCGACAATCTCTGCTACTGATACCCTCGCTCCTGCCTTCGGGCCTCCACAGACTCCCGTGTCTGTACATTTGAGTTGACGACCGGGTAACTAAGTGGCGCAGGGAAATAATGTTTGAAACTTCCTCCGAATAGGAACTGATCAGCATCTTTCCTCACCCACTCCCTCCCTCACCGCCCAGCACCCATCCCATGGAGGAGCCTATCCAAGTAGGGCTCTTGCACCTGTCTCAGGAGGAACGAGAGCGGCGCAGGAGAACATTGTGCCGATCCAGGACATTTCTGGGCAGCATGTCAAATGTGTCCAGTAAAAGAGGATACACGTCAGCAGAGAGAGGAGTCCTGGTGGGTCGGTTCACTTTTCAGTCTGCTTCCCCTAATTGTGTAATGCTTGAAGTGTCCTTGTCGTAGTGGTCTCGGATCAATGAACTTGAGGAGTTTATCAGCCAGAAATCTCATGGAGAAATCTCTATTTCAAAGGTGGGGAGTTCTGATTCAGGAATTAAGAGAAAAGATCAACATCAAAGCGCTGGATGGTCGACCTCTGGCCTACCGGCCAGAACCACCTTTCCACCTGGTGCTCGAAGGCAACCACAGTGAACAACTCTTATCTGGTTGATGCGCCTGAACTATTACTGGTACTTGGTCTCCCCCGTTATCCTGACATCAATTTGTCTGAGTAGGGACCGGCATACTGTCTACCTGTCTGGGTCCAGCTCAAGCTCCATTCCATGAATCCCCTCCTCTATCAGCTAAAGATGTAGGCCTGTCTGGGATTTGGCTGAATATGCACATCTTCCTGAGGTCTTCAGAAAAAGGAAGACCACCACCCCCCACCCCCACCCCCCACCGGCCATAACTCTGACCTATAGACCTCCTACCTGGTACTAATCATCCCTGGGTCTGGCTCCTTATCCCCTCTCATCCTGAAACGGTGGCTCTTTGTGAGCAAGGAAGACGGCAACATCAGTCCCTGCTCAATTATCGGCACCAAAACAATATCACTGAAGAACCGCCATCCTCTTCACTGCTGAACATCTCCAGGGAGCAACCATTCTTTCCAAAATCGATCTGAGCAATGCTTACAATCTAGTTCACATGAGAGACGGGAAGAGTAGAAGACAGCTTTCCACACCTCTAGTAGCCACTATGAGTATTGGTTAATGGTTAATTGGTTAAAGTTAGTTGGCATTGGTTGGCATTGTTAGTTGGCATTGGTTAATGTGCTTAGGGACATGTTGAACCAGTATGCGTTTATTTAGATGGCATCCTTATCTATTCCCGCTCTCATCAGAAACATGTCCAGCATGACCGGAGATCTCAGACCGCTCCTTGAAAATATCCTATACACCAAGCCCAAAACATGTGAGTTTCATAAAGACCATATACCTGCCCCATCCAATGTTCAGATGGACCCTAGTAAAGCTCAAGCAGTTAGGGAGGCCCAAACCATCTAGAGTCAAACAGGTGCGGCACTTAATGGGGTTTGCGAAATTTTGTTGCCGCTTCACCCGGAGATCCGGCTCTATCACGGCTCCCATAAGTGCACTCACCAGGAAGACCTCGGCAGCTTTCCATTGGACAGACAGTGCCGACCGAGCTAAAGTGACGTTTCACACTGCCCCACTGCTGCAACACCCAGACCCGTCTCAGCCATTCACTGTCGAGGTGGATGCATCCGATGTAGGCACTGGAGCTGCCCTCTCTCAGCGCTCGTCTGCGGATAGCCAGCTGCACCCTTGTGCCTTTCTTTCCCGTCGCTTGACCCTGGCCAAGAGGAACTGTGATGTTGGAAACCGGGAACTTCTGGCTGTCAGGGAGGCCCCTGGAGGAACGGCAACACTGGCTGAAGGGGCAGAGCGTCCTTTCTTGATCTGGACAGATCAAAAGAACCTCTCAGGATGCAAAGAGACTCAACTCTCATCAAGGCCGCTGAGCTCTCTTCACACGGTTTAATTTCATCCTCACTCATTGTCCCAGCCAACGCCAACACTGTCCCCAGTCATCTGAGGACAATGCCGACCCAGAGCGCATTCTTCCTCACTCGTGTATCGCTGCTCCAGTGATCTGGGCAATAGAGGCAGAGGTGAGGGCTGCCCAACAGTCGGACCCAGGCCCGGGTGGGAGACCTCCCAACTAACAACACACACAAAATGCTGGTGGAACACAGCAGGCCAGGCAGCGTCTATAGGGAGAAGCACTGTCGACGTCTGGATACCCTCCAATTTGATGGCATGAACATTGATTTCGAGCTCCTGGTAATTTCTCCCCTCCTTCACCATTCCCATTTCCCCCCTCACCTTATCACCTTACCTGATCATCATTTGCCCCTCTGCTCCTCCCCCTTCCCTTTTTTCCATGGTCTTCTGTCCTCTCCTATCAGATTCCCCCTTCTCCAGCCCTTTATCTCTTTCCCAGCTCTTTACTTCACACCACCTCCTCTCCCAGTTTCACCTACCACTTTATACCACTTCCTGCCCTCCCCCACTTTCGTGCTCTGGCCTGAAACATCAGCTGTTTACTCTTTTCCCTAGATGCTGCCTGGCCTGCTGAGTTCCTCCAGAATTCAAGCATCTGCAGATTTTCTCATGCTTTTAAATTGTAAACCTTACATTGGATGAAGGGAAAATAATCTGGAATATTGACTGCTTCCCTTTCTGCAGAGCTACAGAGAATTTCCAGTGTTTTCTATTTTAAATTCAGATTTCCATCATCTGCAGTTTGGTTCTCATTTAATATCTCAAATTAGCTCGTTGAGAGTTCAGCCAATATGTAAAAACATGATAAAGAAACGAATTATGAACAAAACCCGTCTGCGGTTCCATGTAAGCCAGTGGTGTTTTATTTACATTTCCCACTCTGTTCCTTATTTCTTTATCCCTTGAAACCAACCCTGGAGTCAATTTCCAGTCACACCTGTCCCTAGCTCACCGTTCTAAAGCTTTTCTTCATTCTTCAAACAAAAATATTCTAGTTCTTTCAACCTCCCGATATTTCCCCATGTTAATCATTGCAACATACGTTGATCAAAACCAAATGTTCCATTATTCCAAGTTATCTGCATTTACACATACAATGTGACAATTCAGTCGGTCAACATTGCACCTAAATCTCAAAGTGTTTAAGGTTTCATTTAGGCTAAATTAACGTTTTTGTATTTTACAGTTTCTACTTAGAGCAAGTCCTTTTCTCAGGTCTTCAAAGTGAGGTGTGGTTTTACAAAAAGCTGAGTACTCAAAGGCATTGATTTTGTTTAAATAGATGCAAATGAGTTCACAACACAATTTGAATAATTGGTGGGAAGGGCTCTTTTATTCTCTTAATCAAGAGAATTACAAAATGTATTGGGCTGAGAATAGAGACAAAATGTAAAACAAGCCCCAATCCAAATATCTATGGTTGTAGATTATATTATGTAACTGTGGCTGAACTGCTAGAAGGTTTAAGAGTACGGAACACCATATCGATGCTCTCATTAATAAATAAGGATGTCATAACAACGACACAGTTTTCCTCGAAGCAGCCACCGATATTCACAAAAGAAACGAGGATGCTAAGAAGTTTCAATATTCAGTGCTAAATTTCAATAAGTGAACACATGAATGAATCACCACTTGCCCCATTAAAATCAGTCCACTTCTGAGAATCAGACAATTGTTACAGTACAGAACATGGCCATCCGGCCCGTCTCTGGAAGGTTAGTATCCATCAGTCTACTGCTACAAGGATTTTTCCTGTTGTTCTTTACATTACTCTTACACATCCTACTCAAAGTGGAAGTATGAATATAACGACAAATTGTTACAAGGGGGGCATTGGGAGCAGACCCAAATGCAAGACACGGACATTGTAGTATGAACAAGACAATGTTTATTAAGAATACTAGGGAAGCCAAAGAGCGAGGACAAGATGACAACATGGACGTAGACGTAGGATACAACCTGGGCTAGGACTTGGGACTTAGACTTGACTGGGAACCCAGGTCATGACTCAGAACTCGGGTCTCGGCAGGGACTCAGTACCTGGCTCTTGACCTGGAACTCAGACTCAACTTGACTTGAAACTCGGACACACACACCGAGCCGGGACTCTTCCTACTGCAAACGGCCAGCAATTCTCAGCTGGCCATGAAAGCGTCAGAATTTGCACCTTACTCAGAGCAGCAGCAGACGGCCGGTAACTCAGCTGGACATGAAAATGACTGAATTTGCTAAGCAACCACAGGCACAGAAACAACCTAGAGTCCACGATACTCAGTAGCTCCAATAATGGTCCAAATTTCCCACACTGGCTGAAGTCACATGCTTCTGATAACAAGCTTCTTGGTGTGGGTTTCTAACAGGATGGCCCAGCCAAGGATTAGCTGGACCCCAGAGCTATTTATGTTGCCCGCCTGAAACGAGAATCAGGTGCCTCAATTAAGGCAACCAACGTAACAAGGGAAAACAGAAGCAACTGGACCGCAGAATCCACGGACTGGACAGTGAACTGGAATACGGAATCTACGCACGGGACCGTGACACAAATAGGTTGTGGAGGTGGAGCTGGGGTGGTGGAGGAAAGTGATCAGCACTAGTTTGTGGATATTATTGAATTTTCCAGCAATTAAACCTCATTGCTCACAAGAAATAAACCCTTGACAATGAAACACTTCATTCATCCCTTTGTAATATAATTCAGGACTACGTACAATGGGTCTTTCAAACAAATCCATGTAGACTCAGTAAACTTCAGTGACACCCTGCTACTGAGGGAACTGCTGCTATACCGAAAATCTTTGCATTTGTAATTACGTAAAGTGAAAGCACAAACTAAACTGTTGCTGCGTTACATGAGTTTCGTGACTGATGTGGCATCATTTTAACCAATACAAAGTTGCTGGCAATCCCAACAATACAAACTATACAATCTCCTCTGAAGGTTTCAGACACTTGCCAATCGGATTAGTTCCTCAAAGGCTGCTCAAACGACACAAGTCCAACTCAAGGAAAGTAAAGCATTTTAACAGAAAACTTTTAGTATAAAATAATTTTCCAAAAAAATGAAGGAACAATTATTGTGCAGCCAAAAGACTTTTCCCAAAGTGGGTGGAGTCTGCTTTTGAAATTGGAATGGCATCCATTTTGTATAAATTTGATCCAAAACCAAACACGCGAAAAGCTGTTGAAAATATACGTAATATAAAGTTGCCAGTTGTGGTTATAAACTTCTAGTCAGTGGCGTATCTAAGGTATGGCAGGTGCCCTGGGTGCCACTTGAAGGGGGGGGGGGCGCCACTGAGCAGTTTCTATTAAAGTCAGACAAGCCGTCCTGGGTAATGAAAAAAGAATTTTCTTCAGATGTATGATCTGTCTTTGATTATCAGGGTGAGAAGCACTAGGATGGCCTTATTTCAGAGCATTGTGTAAGAAGACCATGAAATGTTTCTTCACAAAGAAAAAGGAAAGTGGAGCTGAAGGACGAAAGAGATGAAAGTTGGAGGTGGAGGAAGCCAAGAAGTCGAGCAAGTTCTTCAGGCCCTTCTTTGAAAAGCCAGGAACAAGTAGTTCAACACGTTCCATGGAGTCACCTGCACCTGCTACAAGTTTGTTAGAATCCGAAGGTGGATCAAGTACAAATGCGTCACAAGCCGAGGAGGAAGTCAAGTCAGGCAAATCCGAGTATGACGAGATTAAGAGTGAGGCTGCCACAGAGAACGTGGACATGACAGGAGGGGAAGACGATGGTGGTGGTGGTGATGTTGAGTTTATTGACGAGATTTTACCTGACGGGATTGAACCTGACGACACTGAACCTAGTGAACTGGATGGTGTCAAAGAGCCTCAAACTGTCATACCAGAAGTGATTGAACAACATGACATTGGTCTTCTGAAGTTCGACAAGGATACTGGAAAAGCAATTCTGCCTGACGTGTTGAGAACAGAAATAATTAAACTGGGTTCAAAGTATTTCCAGAACAGTGAGGGGCCTTTCCTACCAACAAATAACCGCTCAATGAACAAAACTTGGTTCAAGAGGAAATTGGGAAGTGGTTATGGTGAGGAAGTGACTCACTCATGGCTGGTCTATAACCCTTCTTAAAACTCTGCATTTTGTATCTGTTGTCTTCTCTAGTCCTGGTCAGACCATCAATCCTCATTGGAGCAGGAAAGTGGATTCAGCCAGTGGAAAGCACCTGAAAGGATTAGTGTTCATGAAAACGCCAAGAATCATCCGGAATGCTTCACACAGTGGAAAGAAATGGAAAGAAATGTAGCTGGAAACAGAGGAGTTATTGGCGCGGTAATTCAGACACAGATTGAGAAGGAAAAGCAGCAGTGGCATGATATCTTGACAAGAATCCTTCACTGCATAAAATTCCTTGCAACTCAGAACTTGGCTTTATGAGGACACAGGGAGTCACTTCAGCTAGACAATGACTCCAATGTGGGAAATTTCCTTGGCTTACTGAAACTACTAGCCATCTTTGACCTTATCATAAAAGAACACCTCACTCATTTGGAAAGTTATCCTGGATCCATGTCTTATCTTTCACCGGGTGTCCAGAATGAATTCATCCACATGATGGCATCCACTGTTCGCCAAAGTTTACTGAGAAGCATTCGTAAAGCCAAGTACTATGGTCTCATGTTCGACTCGACTCCAGATTCAGATTCAGATTCAGTTTATTGTCATTTAGAAACCACAAATGCAATGCAGTTGAAAAATGAGACAACGTTCTCTGGAATTATATCACAAAAAAGCACATGACAAAACAGACCACACAAGAAAAACCACATAACGTTTGGTAATCCCCAATCCAGAGTCCGGAGAGGCTGCTGCATATTAATATCGCTCTACCATCTTAGCACGTTCCCTGGAAAGGAGCTCCAAACCCATCAGACAAAACAAGACTACCCAGACATATCAAGTCAAGAGACCAGCACTACCACCCAACAAACCAAAAACCTACACAAAACCACATAGTTATAGTTAACATTTAGTTGCAACAGTGCAGACAATACCATAATTGATAAAAGACAAACTGACAAAAGCCACATAATTATAACATAGTTCCAACAGTACAAAGCAATACAGTAATCTGATAAAGAGTAGACCATAGCACGGTAAAAAGTCTCAAAGTCCCGACAGCCCATCATCTCATGCAGATGGTAGAAGGAAGAAAAACTCTTCCTGCCATGATCCTCCAGCGCCGCAACCTTGCCGATACAGCCCCTGGAAGCACCTGACAGCCAATTCTGAGTCCGTCCGAAAACTTCGAGTCTCTGACCAGCCCTCTGACACCGAGCACCTCGACCCCGGCACCGGCTGCCAAGCAACAGGCAAAGCCGAGGATTCGGGGGGGGGGGGGGGGGGTGATCAGGCACACCATGAGCAGGTCAGAAGTAGTGAGGTATATGGAAGTTGATTTTGAGAGGATAACAGTCCCTGTTAGAGAGTCCTTCCTTGGTTTTATCCAGATAAGCCAGAAGGATGCTGAGAGCATGGTTGAAGACATCTTGAAACAACTAGAGAAGGACGAAATGGAACTACAAGTTTGTCGGTCACGGTGCTATGACAACGCTGCTGTGGTGGCTGGACACAGGAGTGGTGTTCATCAAAGAATAAGTGAGAAAAACAACCTGGCAGTGTTTGTGAATTACGACAATCACTCACTCAACTTGGTGGGTGTACATGCAGCCAAGCAGGATACAATGACGGTCATGGTTTTGGAACCATCGAAGCTATCTACGTGTTTTTCTCTCGTTCAACACAGCGCTGAGAAAAACTCAAAAATGCCATGCCTGTGGTTGTTAAGTCAGAGTCCAAAACCAGGTGGAGTGCAAGGACAGAAGCAGTGAAGCCCATCAACAAGTACCTTGAGGAGATACTTCAAGTTCTCCAGCACATGATAGACAATGAAAATGAGACCAGTGAAACAAGAAGTGATGCAAGGTAGCTGTACAACTGCATGTTGAGTTACGATTTTCTGATTTTGCTAGAATTTGGAACAAAGTACTCATTCGCATTGACTGTATTCAAAAGAGGCTGCAGGATCATAGCATGAACTTCCACGATGCTGCCCTGGATTTGAAAGCCCTCCGAGATCATTTTTATGATGAAAGAGAAGTGTTGGTCAGTGAGTGACTTGAAGAATGAGTCAGTCTCTGTCAAGAACGGAATGTTGAAGTTGAAAGACGTCAGAGACGAAAGAAACGAATGGTTGATGAGAACAGGAGACACTAGGTTAACAGCTAAGGAGGAAATGGAAAGAGTCATGAAGGGAGCATTTGACCATCTTCACAGAGCAATGGACGAAAGGTTTGCTCGTTTGCATGGCATTGACACCAAGTTTGGGCTCCTTCTCGATGTCGAGGGACTGTGTTACGGCGCCGACAGTAACAACCTAAAGAAGAGGTGCGAAAATTTGGGCGAATTGTACAGCTCTGATGTTGATGGACAGCAGCTATATGAAGAAATTTTGGAGTGCAGAATGTTGCTATCAAGGCAGGTCAACGTGAAAATACCAAGACCTGAACTTCTTGAATTTATTGTTCAGTATGGAGATGAGAACATCTTCCCCAATCTTCGCATTGCTATTCAGATAATCTAACCATGCAGTTTCCATCACCAGCTGTGAGAGATCATTCAGCAAGTTAAAACTAATACTTTCGTATTTCAGAGCCTCCATGGGTCAAGGCAGACTCTGTGATCTTGCTCTGCTGAGCGTAGAAAGAGAAGAAACTGAAAAAACTTACTTTGATTACATCACAGACCAATTTGCATCAGCAAAAACAAGGAAGGTTCAGTTATAATTTTCATGTAGTGCCATAATTTGTTAATTAAAAGATTAACGAGCTTGACTTGTATTTTTGAGCTGATATTATGGTAAAGTTATCTAAAAGATGGGTGTCAGATGTTTGGACAAGGGCGCAATTTCAGTGCTTGCCGTTAGGCGCTATTTTCCATAGATACGCCCCTGCTTCTAGTACACAAAACACAAATTCGCTTGAAGGTTAATATCAAGTAATATAGAACGGGATACTTGAACCTGTTCTGGAAACAAAACAGAAAACTGACTGAAAAGGGGGTTTCTTCTTTCTTTATGTTACTGCGTGTGTTAATCAAAATGGCTTCTTTGTTAGAAGTAAAAATGCTTCTTTGTTATGCTAACTGTGAGAGAGTGCTTTTTGTTTGGGTTACAATTACTGATAACGAGAATTGTATTGGTTTGTTAACCCATTGGGATAGAGGTTATTCTTCCTGTGGGTCTTTGGGAAGGAGAGGGCGCGGGGAGTTAGAGGGAGAGGACGCGATGTTGTAAGCTGGGCGACGGAACGGACCCCGAGCAGGGGTCCCAGGCCCAGGGTTTCGGCGAGGGGAGGAGACGAGGACAGATTCGTGTGGAGCGTCTGGTCGACCACCGTTGTTGGTCGCAGGCGGCGGGTCGAGGAGGTCCGAGGGGATGGAATGGTGGCAAGAAGACTTCGGTAACTGAGCTCCAACGGTTGTGCACGAAGAGGGTGGACTTCGATAAATTTGGCGCCTTTTACTTTTCCTTTTATATTGTATCTCTATTAAGTACATAGTTCCAGTAAGATCTCTAAAGTGCAATCATTTAATCGCATATGGTGTACTGTCTGTTATTGGGCGGGGTTATTGTCTACACAAGCTGATTACCCAGTCTGGCGGGGCAGAAGGCTGCTCCCCCTAGACGGAGGCGAGTTTAGCCAGCCTGGGGCTTACCAGGGGTCTACACAAGATACCAAACTATTCACAGTTCTTCGCTAATCTGGAGCAGATGTTTTGAATTTGTGTATAAGGTGCACAGTTATAATTAGTAGACGTGCCGAACTTCCAGTGGAACGGAACCGAGAACGACATGTGCATCTGCAGCGCAGCGTAGAGAGGAACGGTGATCGCCAGACTCTCACTCTGCAATTCTGTGCCTTGCACATTGAGAAGTCAACGACTTTGTACCCCTCCGATATCAGAGCCCCTCTTTTGCAGTTCACATCACTCCCCGGATAATTTACATCCTTTCCCGCCAGATCTCCCGTCCCTGTGAATTGCAGCCTGAGCCCTTTCCTGCGTAAAACTCGCTCTGCCTTTCCCGCACACCCGGCGTTATTCCCCGAAGAGACCCGGGTGCTTTCCTCGTTCTCACCTCTGCCAAGTACTTGACCCAGGGCCAGAGACGCCACCTCGAAAACGTACGAGTCTTTATCGAACCCCTCGCATCGTTGTGAACCTTCGCCACCGCAAACCTGTCGGACAGAGTCGTTCCATGTTAGATCACGAGAAGCGAGGCTTTCCGCGTACAGTTTATCCCCAAATCCGTCTAATCCATCTGGATTAATCCCCCTCTCGAGAATCTCGGTCTCACATTGGATTGAAAAGGTGGGTGACGGGAAACCAGAAGCCGGTGTTGGGGTAGGAGTGACCCACCCACACCTGGCGATCCGAGTGGATAAAAACCACACACGCAAGAGCTCGCGGCGGCATCTCGGAGGAGTTGGAGACGATCAGTGTCGGGGACCGCGGCTCACCTGTAGCAGGAAGGCGAAGGTTCCCAGGCAGGAGAAGATGAAATTACTCATCGGAGCCCAGTGACTGTCCACGGATCCGTGTTGTGCCCGATCTCTGTTTTATTTGCGTGTCTCTCTCCGCTTCCGGTGCTACTTAACCCAGACTTCCTCTTCTGATAAACATTTGGTAATTCTTCAACTTTAGGAGACGTTTCTCTCTGTCCAGGACACGAGAAAATGTGTAGATGCTTGGAATCCAAAGCAGCGCACACAATATGCTGACTAACTCAGTCGGCCAGGCAGCATCTATGGAAAAGAGTAAAATAGTCGACGTTTCTGGTCGAGACCTTTCTCTCCTTAACTCATTGACCAGGTAACCTCGTTTACATTAAACCATGATTACCCTGGTTTTTATCTCATCAGACATATTCCCCCTACCCCCACACCATTCCTGTGATTTAACAAGCTTCTTTTCTCTTCTACCCACTTCTGACAAAAACTCATCAACACCAAACAGATGTGAACAGACCTCCTGCGTATTTCCAGCATTTTTTGTTTACCTTTTAGATTTTTAACATCAACATTTTTTTCTTCATTTTGTTCATTTGTGATGTTTGTCTCTTTATCTGAACATTTCCTTCAGTGGGCAAGAAATTCAAATACAAACATGATCCTGTTATAAACATATTTTTAGCCAGACTGTCAAGTTGATTTAGCAATCAAGTGGCAGCCAATGCGGGAAGTTACTCATGAGAATGAATAAACTAAACAAAATCCTACATCGTTGTGACTTTACTGAAACCCATCTACTGACCTCTAGGAAATTATTTGGGGGAATTTCTTTGACATATTTTTGCATCACATTAGTAACGGAGTTAGTATTTCATTAATAGTTCAGCACTTTGAGACATCCACTCAACAACTGTGTCTCACTTTTACAGCCTAGCAGGAAAGGCCTGGAGAGGGAACTAAATGATGGGGAGGTTAGACATTATGATTCATATCTATGTATTTTTATTGTATTTTACCATTTGGTCCTGGTTTGAGGCACTGAAGCATGGAAGGAAGCCAATTTATGACACATGTTTACAGTCTGATTGTAGCAAACAAGCAGTTATGGTCAATCAAACAAACCACAGCCATCCAACATTGCACAAGATAAAGATGTCTTTCTGTTCAACGCTGTCACGTGCTATAGGACTTTTTGTTTAATAAAGAACTTGCAGAGTCCTCAGTACTTTCCTGAGCAATGAAGAAGACTCCATTGAACATGAGTAGCTCCTTTGAGTCTGCTCGGTCAGTTAACAAAATCATGCTTCATCCATCACAAACACCATTTTACTGATAAGTGTATTCATAGATCTATTGATTACTTGTTTAAATGTTGATCTAGAGCAAGGATCCCCAACTGCTTTTATACCTTGGACCCTGAACATTAACTGAGGGGGCTGTGGAATAGTGTTTGTGTACCCCTGTCTAGTCTAAGGAATTCCACCTCTTTAGAGAATTATCCTCATCACAGTGACTCCTTAGCTGAACAATAGACAGTAGGTGCAGGAGTAGGCCATTTGGCCCTTCTAGCCAGCACCGCCATTCACTGTGATCATGGCTGATCATACACAATCAGTACCCTGTTCCTGCCCTCTCCCCATATCCCTTGACCCCGCTACCTATAAGAGCTCTATCTAACTCTCTCTTGAAAGCATCCAGAGACTTGGCCTCCACTGCCTTCTGGGGCAGAGCATTCCACATATCCACCACTCTCTGGGTGAAAAAGTTTTTCCGCATCTCTGTTCTAAATGGCCTACCCCTTATTCTTAAACTATGGCCTCTAGTTCTGGACTCACCCATCAGCGGGAACATGCTTCCTGCCTCTAGCGTGGCCAATCCCTTAATAATCTTATATGTTTCAATCAATCCCCTCTCATCCTTCTAAATTCCAGTGTATACAAGCCCAGTTGCTCCAATCGTTCAACATATGACAGTCCCGCCATTCCGGGAATGAACCTTGTGAACCTATGCTGCACTCCCTCAATAGCAAGAATGTCCTTCACAAATAGCTGTTCTGCATTTCCCAGGTCAGGCATTTAAGAATGTTCTGTGTGCCAATGGGGACAATTTTCTTAGAGTCAAACAGCTCAGAAATAGCCCTTGGGCTCATGAAGTCCATGCTGAAAGTACCATTTACCCTCATCACATTTTATTCTCCTTATCAACTCTTGCCAGGTTCTACCGCTGACCCATACAGAAGAAGCCATTTACCATATCAGTTCACCTCCCAACCCATGCTTCCGTGGGATGAGGGAGGAAACAGGAGCATGCAGAGGAAACCCAAATGGACGCAGCGAGAACGTGCAATCCCCACATAGACAGCTCACAGTTGAATTGGTTCAACGTGAGGTGCAGGACAGCAGTTCTACTAATTCACCTTGAGAATAGTAGCCTATTCTGTCCAGTATCTCCTCGCATGAAATAACTGCTATCCCAGTAACCCATCTGGTCCCTCCATTGCAACTATATCCATTTTTTAAGAAATGATGCCATACCTTACAAATAATCCAGGTCTATCCTAGAGACAGCATCTTTTGTCTCTAAATCCTCTTACAGACCACATAATTTTTGTTTTCCTACCTGTCAGCTACATCATAATTGGCCTTCAGAGCCTCGTATACAAGGCTACCCTGATCCCTTTCAATATCAAATTTTCCTGATCTCTCATTTATTTAAAAATTACTCAGCTTTGTTCATTAAACTGAAGTGGAAAACTTCATGATCTTTCCACAATATACTTCTATTTTCTCTGCCTGTTTAATTCCCCTTGGAGTCCCCTTGCTCATCATCACCATTCACAGTCCTGCTTAATTTTGTGATATCAGCAATTTTGGAAATAATACATTTGTAATATCCTCCATTCCATGAACCAGAATCAAGTTTAATATCACTAGTGTATCTTGTGTAATATGTAAATAAGCTGTGCAAAAAAAGAGCAAAAATAAAGGTGGTGTACATGGTTTCATTATCCATTCAGAAATCTGATGGTGGTGGGAAGGAAGCTCCTCCTAAAATCTTGAGTGTGTGTCAGGCTCCTGTACCTCCTCCTGGATGGTAACAATGAGATGACAGCATGGCCTGGGAGAATCGGTCCTTAATGATGGATGCCGCCTTTTTGAGGCATCACCTTTCGAAGATGTCCTCAGTGCTGGGAAGGCTAGTGCCCATGATGGAGCTGGCTGAGTTTAGAACTTCCTGCAGCCTTTTTATTTAATCCCTGGGCTGTGGCCCCTCCATACCAGATAGTGATGCATGCAGCCAGTTAGAATTATCTCCGTGGTAAATCTGTTGAAATTTGCTAGAATCTTTGGGCATAATATAGTGGCTGTTATGCCTTCCTTATAACTGCATTAATATTTTTGGTCCTTGATAGATAGTCAGAGATGTTGACACTCAGGAACTTGTATTCTAACCTCCTGAAAACTCAAATGCACCACATGCATTGTTGGTGCCATTTATTCTTCAAGGTAACTCAAACTCAGTGGCTATTCGAAAATGATTTCCCTTTCATCTGTAGATGCACAGTGATTCATCATATTTTTGTTCCTAAGTATCATGGTATGACACCCTTCATTATCAACTCCAGCATTATATTTTCCAAATTGCAATATCAGGCTGATGGATCAGTAGGGTCTCTTTTATCTTCCTCTATCCTTCCTCAAGAGTAGGATCCAATCTACGGAAACCATTCTGGAATCTGTAGAAGATAAGTAGAGTATCAATTATCTTTACAGGCACAGTTTTCAAAACTAAGACAGATCAGAAACACAAGGGATTCTGCAGATACTAGAAGTCTGGAGTAACACACACAAAATGCTGGAGGAACTCAGCAGGTCAGGCAGCATCTATGGAAAAGAATGAACAGTTGATGTTTTGGGCCGAGACCCTTCATCAGGTCTGGTAATAAACAGTGACGAAGCCAGAATAAGAAGGTGAGGAGAGGGGAAGGAGTACAAGCTAGAAGATGATAGGTGAAGACAGGCAGGTGGGGGAAGGGATGATGAAGTAAGAAGATGGGAGGTGATAGGTGGAAAATGTAAAGGGCTGGAGAGAAAGGAATCTGACGGAGAGGAGAATGGATCATGGGAGAAAGGGATCAGAAAGTCTATGAGATTTTTCAGTTATAGGACTCATTACATCCATACCACCTTTTCTTAAACTCATACTAGATTCTATTATTTCCTTAAATGCACAAAATGACTTGCTTCCTAATATTATTAAGTCATTACACACCAGTGCAACTTCAGATCTGTTCGATGTCCAGGTCTTCAATCTTTACTTTATTGTCACCAAACAATTGATACTAGAGCGTACAATCATCACAGTGTTTGTTTCTGTGCTTTGCGCTCCCTGAAGTACAAATCAAAGTAAATATAATAAAAATTTAAATTATAAATCAAAATGGAAAAGGGAAAGTACGGTAGTGCAAGTCAGGTCCAGATATTTGGAAGATACATCCCAGATCCGGGTCAGGATCTGTTCAGCAGACTTATCACAGTTGGTAAGAAGCTGTTCCCAAATCTGACCGTACGAATCTTCATGCTCCTGAACCTTCTCCTGGAGGGAAGTGGGACAAAAAGTGTGTTGGCTGGGTCGATCTTGTCCTTGATTATCCTGGCAGCACTGCTCCGACAGCGTGCAGTGTAAAGTGAGTCCAAGGATGGAAGATTGGTTTGTGTGATGTGCTGAGCTATGTTCATGATCTTCTGCAGTTTCTTCCGGTCTTGGACAGGACAACTTCCATACCAGGTTGTGATGAACCCTAGAAGAATGCTTTCTACGGTGCACCTATAAAAATTAGTGAGGGTTTTAGGGGACAGGCCAAATTTCTTCAGCTTTCTCAGGAAGTAAAGGCACTGGTGGGCCTTCTTGGTAATGGACTCTGCTAGGAGACATGAAACCAACCGGGACATCGGCTGCATGTACCTCAGACTGGGTATTTTACAAAAGGTTCCTTATGATTGCATGGGGAATTCAATGCCTTTGAGTGGAAAATCCTACAAAAGTTAGTGGATTCGCCCCAGTAGATCACGGGTAAAACCCTTCCAACCGTTGAGCACATCGACATGAAACAATGTTGTAGAAAAGCAGTATCAATCATCAAAGATCCTCACCACTGAGGCCAGGCCCGTTTCTCGCTGCTGCCATCAGGTAGAAGGTAATGGAGCCTCAGGACTTGCATGACCAGGTTCAAGAACAGTTACTGCCCCTCAACCATCAGGCTCTTGAACAAAATGGGATAACTATATTCATTCTACTTCTGGTGTTCCCTCAACCGATGGTCTCACTTTAAGGACTTGTTATTTATCTTGCTATTTATTTATATTTGCATTTGCACAATTTGTTGTCCATTGATCCTGTTTACAGTTACTGTTCTATAGATTTGTTAAGTATGCCCACAGAAAAAGAATCTCGGGGTTATATATGGTGATGTGTATGTACTCTGATAATAAATTTTACTTTGAACTTTGAGTAAGTGGGCGGAAAAATTGAACTCAGCTAATCAGGATTAAAATGTCAAAGCAGTTTTTTTCACATCAATATACAAATTTCTTCCCCAGTATGATAAAGCTTTTTAATAAACAAAATATTCCAAACTAGTGATAAATAGATTATTTTGTCATGCAAGCTAATCAATGAGTGGCGATCGAGTTAAGGAACAGACCAATCACAATCTAACAAAAACAGAGCCGCATAATAGATGAAGCCTTCAAGACGAATAACACATCGGTAGTGTCGATGAGGAGTCGCAATGAGTGTACACGGAGAGCAAAGCTATGTAACTTTAAGAGCCAGTTTTCAGTTGTGGTGTCTTTTTAGATGAATTCTATATAATTGATGGTACATTCTGACAAGTTCAAAAAGCTGAAAGATTGCTTATAATGGCCGTAGCCTGGCTTGAGAAGCCATGTAAAAAGTAACACAAAACGATTGTCTTGATATTTTTCCAAACCTTTTTATTCTATACACACCTGTTTTTTCTCTCTCTATTGGCACTTGTAGGCCACAGATGTGCTGTTGAGGAGGTGAGGGGCACTTATTCAAACCAGGCTTCTTCAAGTAATAAACAATGCTCTGAGGAAGGCTCTTCTCCACTTTAAACCATGTTTCAGAAACACTTTGTAGGTCAGAAGCTTGTTGCTGAAGGAAGTGGGTTTCAGAGTATTGACACTTAAAGCTGTTTGAGCCACAACTTCAACAGTTTGTACACTGTGCACTTTAATTAGGATTGAATATGTTTGATCTTGTCTTCAAAACTAACATTGAATCATGTTTCATCTGCTCTATAACCATCCCATGGCAGATCTCTCAACATTGCAATCCTACTTCCATATCCCACTTCCATATCCCAATGCTGATTCTCTAATCATTGTCACACTCTGCTATTTGTGGGAACTTACTGTGCACAGATTAATTTCTACTTTTCTTAAATTACAACAATCTATAATTTATAAGTATTTCCTTGGTGGTGAAACACTAAACATCTGTTGTCACCACTTAAATGTACAAGTGCATGTCTATTTTTTTGAAAAACTACTTCCTTTTAATTTCCTGAGATCTTAACAGTAAACAAATCTGACCTCTTGAAACTGGAACAGGAACGTAAATAGCAGCTCACCTTGACAGCTTTAATTTTCAATGGCTGACAGGCCTTTTGGCCCATCAGGTGTATTGGTGAACTGTTACTTTCAGTTATTTAATAAATCCCCACCTTACAGTGAGGACATCGAGGAAAATGCTGGAGATGCTAAAAGATGAAACTGAAACCTGAAAATGCTAGAAATACTCAACAGTTCGTGCAACACCTCAGAAGAGAGAAGGAAAACTAACATTTCACATCCATGAGGTTTAGTTGGTCAAATGTCTGCGACATAAATGTGGTTTGTTTTTTCACTGTTAGTAATCTTCTGAGAATTTCAAGTATTTTAGTCTCAGGTCCTAAACCCCCTCACGTCTTCACCCTCAGATTAAGAATATTCGTCCTATTGCCTTGTCAAGGTAACAATGTGCAGAAGCAAAGAGCTGAATCAGATAAACCACCAGCCTTTGCTGATATTGGAGAGTTGTATCAGCTTATACCCATTAGGTGTTTAACATCACACCTAATAGAAGAACATTTCTGCCAAGGTATTCGTGTCAAAGCACGGCAGCCCAAATAGACATTTAAATCAGCAGTTTACTCCTGGATTAGAGAGCAGATACTAAAAGGAAAAGTTGGTCAAACCAGAGTTGTTTTCTCTGAGTTGGCTGAGGGGAGCTCTGATAGCTTCATAAAATTATGAGAGGCATAGATATAGTCGACAGCTTGTGTCTTTTTCTCATGCCTAATAGTAAAGGGTATGCATTTAGGGTGAGGGGTAAAAGTCCAAAAAGAGTTGAAGGGAGTGTTTTTTTTGCACAGTGTGGTGGGTACCGGAAAGTGCTGCCAGGGTGGTGATGGAGACAGATATGATGGAGGTTTATCTGCTGTTAGATGGGCATGTCAATAGAGTGGAAGGATATGGATCATGTCTGGGCAAAAAGGGCTGCACAGTAGCGTAGAGGTTAGCACAATGCTTTACAGTACATTCAATTCCTGATGTTGCCTGTAAAGAGTTTGTACGTTCTCCTGGTGACGACGTAGGTTTCCTCTGGGTGATTCCATTTCCTCCAACAGTCCAAAGACCTACTGGTTGTTTGGTTAATTGGTCATTGTAAATTGTCCTGTGATTAATTCAGGATTTGTTGGGTGGTGCGGCTCACAGGGCCTGCTCTGCACTGTATCTTAACAAATAAAAAGAATTAAGTTAATTAGCATTATTAGCTTAATCAGTTCACAATAACATTGTGGAACATTCTGTTCCTGTGCTGTACTGTTCTTTATCCCATGCTCTACGAATAGAGGATGTATGCCAAGGCTAACAATTTCCATCCTCTCAGTAACTCCAGGCGAAATCAGTAGGGGAAAGAGGAGTCCAGTGGGAAACAGTAGAAAAACACAGCATTATCTGCACTTGGATCTTTTCAATGTTCTCCACAATTCATAAAGATGGTTCCTGATCTCCTTCCTCTGTGTCAGCTTCTGGAAACAGTCCTGTATCCTTTTACTCCAACATACACAAATCCATCAGTCTTGGTTTTGAACTACCGGTAACTCAGTGACTGTACCTCCACAGCTCGAGAATTCCAAAGATTCACTGTCCTATGTGTAGAAATTTCTGCTCATTTCAGTCCTTAATGGTACAACTCTTATTGTAACACTGTGAACCCTGCTTCGAGATTCATCAGCCAGGGGAAATATCCTCACTGCAATCAACCTGCCAGGCTCTGTAAGTTTCAATGAGTTTGCCTCTCATTCTTCTGGACTCACATGTCCAGGGTACTCAGTCTCACCTTATACTGTAAACCCACCATCCACTGCACTCCCTCCATAGCAAGTATCAGGTAAGGAGATCAAACAGAAAACAATCCTGCAGATGAGATCTCACCAAGACCCATCATAATTATAGTAAGGTATCTTCACTCCTTTTCTCAATGCCTCTAACAATAAACACACAGTGTAGATCACTACATGTCCATAGCACATTGTGAGATTTAAGAAATGCTAAAAAAAATACAAGTATAAATACCAGCTCCTCAGCTGATCCTGTCCCAGTGATGGTTTGCTTGCCTCATTGATTCAAACGTCACTCCAGGGCCTAGACCAGACAAATCTACACCCGGTGACCACTTTATTCAGTACAGAAGATAACAAATAAAGGAGTCACTGAGTGTAGACTGACACTTCTGGGTGTGACCTCGAAACTGTAAAGGGAATTTCAGAGACCAGTAAGGGTTCTGCTTGATCTGGGTGGCTGTCTCACCTGGGCAGCAGAAGTTTCAGGTCAGCTTTTGGTTTCCAGAAATTAGTGCCACTGATCAAATCCTCTTATAAAGGGAAATGGTGTGTGCTATAGAGGAAATTCAGCACTTCCATTCGGTAGCCAAGCTAAAAGGGACGAGGAACACAAGGGATTCTGCAGATGCCAGAGATTTCAAATAATGCATACAAACTGCCTGGGAAACTCAGCAGGTCGGAAAGGAATAGAAACATAGAAAGCCTACAGCACAATACAGGCCCTTCGGCCCACAAAGTTGTGCCGAACATGTTCCTATCTTAGAAATATCTAAGCTTACCTATAGCCCTCTATTTTAGTAAGCTCCATGTACCTATCTAATAGCCTCTTAAAGGACTCTATCGTATCTGCCTCCACC
The DNA here is from genome assembly GCF_048418815.1 of Hemitrygon akajei. Taxonomy (NCBI): domain Eukaryota; kingdom Metazoa; phylum Chordata; class Chondrichthyes; order Myliobatiformes; family Dasyatidae; genus Hemitrygon; species Hemitrygon akajei. Next base: position 59,180,070 of record NC_133140.1, read on the forward strand.
TCCGTTGCCGGCAGCCCATTCCACGCACTCACCACTCTCTGAGTAAAAACCTTACCCCTGACATCTCCTCTTTACCTACTCCCCAGCACCTTAAACCTGCGTCCTCTTGTGGCAACCATTTCAGCCCTGGGAAAAAGCCTCTGACTATCCACACGATCAATACCTCTCATCATCTTATACTCCTCTATCAGGTCACCTCTCATCCTCCATTGCTCCAAGGAGAAAAGACTGAGTTCACTCTATCTTTTCTCATAAGGCATGCTCCCCAATCCAGGCAACATCCTTGTAAATCTCTACTGCACCCTTTCTATGGCTTCCACATCCTTCCTGTAGTGAGGCGACCAGAACTGAGCACAGTACACCAAGTGGGGTCTGACCAGGGTCCTATATAGCTGCAACATTACCTCTCGGCTCCTAAATTCAATTCCACCTTTGATGAAGGCCAGTACACTATACACCTTCTTAACCACAGAGTCAACCTGTGTAGCTGCTTTGAGTGTCTGATGGACTCGGACCTCAAGATCCCTCTGATCCTCCACAATACCAAGAGTCTTACCATTAATACTATATTCTGCCATCATACAAACGTTTGTATTTCACCTACCAAAATGAACCACTTCACACTTATCTGGGTTGAACTCCATCTGCCACTTCTCAGCCTGGTTTTGCATCCTATCAATGTCCCGCTGTAACCTCTGACAAACCTCCACACTATCCACAACACCCCCAGCTTTGTGTCACCAGCAAACTTACTAACCCATCCCTCCACTTCCTCATCCAGGTCATTTATAAAAAAAATCACGAAGAGTAAGTGTCCCAGAATAGATCCCTGAGGCACTCGGCTGGTGACTGAATTCCATACAGAATATGACCCGTCTACAACCACTCTTTGCTTTCTGTGGGCAAGCCAGTTCTGGATCCACAAAGCAATGTCCCCTTGGATCCCATGCCTCCTTACTTTCTCAATAAGCCTTGCATGGGGTACCTTATCAAATGCCTTGCTGAAATCCATATACACTATATCTACTGCTCTTCCTTCATCAATGTGTTCAAAAAATTCAATCAGGCTCGGAAGGCATGAGCTGCCCTTGCCAAAGCCATGCTGACTACTCCTAATCATATTATACCTCTCCAAATGTACATAAATCCTGCCTCTCAAGATCTTCTCCATCAACTTACCAACCACTGAGGTAAGACTCACTGGTCTATAATTTCCTGGGCTGTCTCTACTCCCTTTCTTGAATAAAAGAACAACATCCGCAACCCTCCAATCCTCCGGAACCTCTCCCGTCCCCATTGATGATGCAAAGATCATCGCCAGAGGCTCAACAATCTCCTCCCTCACCCCCCCCCACAGTAGCCTGGGCTACATTGCATCCAGTCCCGGCAACTTTTCCAACCTGATGCTTTCCAAAAGCTCCAGCACATCCTCTTTCTTAATATCTACATGCTCAAGTTTTTCAGTCTGCTGCAAGTCATCACTACAATCACCAAGATCCTTTTCCATAGTGAATAGTTTCCAATTTAAGCCTCCAATTTCCTGCCTGATAGCCTCATAATTCCCCTTACTCCAATTAAACACTTTTCTAACTTGTCTGTTCCTATCTTTCTCCAGTGCTATGGTAAAGGAGATAGAATTATGATCACTATCTCCAAAATGCTCTCCCACTGAGAGATCTGACAACAGACCAGGTTCATTTCCCAATACCAAATCAAGTACAGCCTCTCCTCTTGTAGGCTTATCTACACTTTGTACATACTGTTTCAACAAACCTTCCTGAACACACCTAACAAACTCCACCCCATCTAAATCTCTTGCTCTAGGGAGATGCCAATCAATATTTGAGAAATTAAAATCTCCCATCACGACAACTCTGTTATTATTACACCTTTCCAGGATCTGTTTCTCTATCTGCTCCTCGATATCCCTGTTACTATTGGGTGGACTATAAAAAACACCCAGTAAATTTATTGACCCATTCCTGTTCCTAACCTCCATCCACAGAGACTCTGTAGACAATCCCTCCATGGTGTCCACCTTTCCTGCAGCCGGGACACGATCTCTGATCAACAGTGCCATGCCCCCACCTCTTTTGCCTCCCTCCCTGTCCTTTCTGAAACATCTAAAACCCAATACCTGAAGTAGCGATTCCTGCCCCTGAGCCATCCAAGTCTCTGTAATGGCCACCACATCATATCTCCAAGTACTGATCCACACTCTAAGTTAATCTGCTTTGTTCACAATACTCCTTGTGTTAAAATAGACACATCTCAAGCCTTCGGTCTGAGCGCGTCCCTTTCTATCACCTACCTATCCTCCCTCTCGCACTGTCTACAAGCTTTCTCTATTTGTAAGCCAACCGTCTCTTCCCCAGTCTCTTCAGTTTGGTTCCCACCCCCCAACAATTCTAGTTTAAACTCTCCCCAGTAGCCTTAGCAAACCTCCCCGCCAGGATATAGGTCCCCCTGAGAATCGAGTGCAACCCGTCCTTTTAGTTCAAGTCACACCTGCCCCAAAAGAGGTCCTAGTGATCCAGAAATCTGAATCCCTTCCCCCTGCTCCAATCCCTCAGCCACACATTTATCCTCCACCTCATCCTATTCCTATTATCACTGTCGTGTGGCACAGGCAGTAATCCCGAGATTACTACCTTTGCGGTCCTGCTTCTCAACTTCCTTCCTAACTCCCTGTAGCCTTTTTTCAGGACCTCCTCCCTTTTCCTACCTATGTCATTGGTACCAATATGTACCACGACCTCTGGCTGTTCTCCTTCCCATTGCAGGATATCTTGGACGCTATCTGAAATGTCCCTGACCCTGGCACCTGAGAGGCAAACTACCATCCGGGTTTCTTTCCTGCGTCCACAGAATCGCCTGTCTGACCCCTAACTATAGAGTCCCCTATCACTACTGCCTTCCTCTTCCCTCCCCTACCCTTCTGAGCCACAGGACCGGACTCTGTGCCAGAGGCACGGCCACTGCTGCTTCCCCCAGGTACATCGTTCCCCCCAACGGTACTCAAACAGGAGTACTTATTGTCAAGGGGTACAGCCACAGGGGTACAATCTAGTACCTGACTCTTCCTCTTCCCCCTCCTGACTGTGACCCACTTATCTGTCTCCTGTGGCCCCGGTGTGACCACCTGCCTTTAACTCCTCTTTATCACCTCCCCGCTCTCCCTGACTAGGTGAAGGTCATCAAGCTGCATCTCCAGTTCTCTAACTTGGTCCCTCAGAAGCTGCAGCTCGACACACCTGGTGCAGATATGGCCGTCCGGGAGGCTGGGAGACTCCAGAACCCCCACGTCTGACACCGAGCACAGAAAACTAGCCTCACACACATACTTCCTCATTTCCGCAAATAACACCGGTAGACCTACCTTGCCTAAGCCCGTTGAGCCGAAGCCCTCTCACTCCGCTGCCCGCTCCAAATGTTGCCCGCTGGAGTCTACGTTTTGTTCTGAGTCACTTCATCAGGAAGTGTATCCCGAAGCACTCTTTATAAGTGGTGGAAAGCTTTTCGTTTATCAGGGCATGAAGAACTTTTTGCAGTATATTTCATTTCTGATTTGCAACCACAGGATTTTAGCTTTAGATTTTGGTTGATGGTAATTCCTCAGTATGTTGATGTCAGGGGTTGGTATTTCAGATTGGAAACTTGGGAGTTGATGGTTGGATTGGGGTTTTGGGAGGGTGTAGGCAGGGCAGAAGCAGCAAATTTGGGACATTTGCTGTTAACTAAATTAAATCACTGTTAAGCAAATTTGTGGGTCTGTGCCTCAAGTTAGTAGGGGTGGGAATGGCTGGAGAGTATGCTGTTGAATATTGAGTGAAGATGGCTAGACTCTGTACTATTGGAAAGCAAAAGAAAAGCAACTGGTAGATGTACTCAGAAAGTCATACAGCAGATTCCAGCATTTACAGTCTCCGGTGATATGTATGGAAATATCGATGAAATATCTGATGAAATAACGAATACATATTATCTGTTTTCATGTGGTATGATGTGGATGAGATGATTGCTCTGCGGCACCCGTGAGTTTACATAAACGGCCAGAGAGTTGTGATGATTCTCTGGGTATTTGCATATGGAATGGCCTTGGGCACTGACGTTATTATCATAATACACTCTAAATCAAATCTTAGCCCAAAAGAGACATGGATCAAGTATATGAATTTCAAGATCAAATTGAGGTCCTCTCAGAGAATAACTTGCTAGCTACATGAGATTGCTCTTGCTTTGGTATTGAATCAGTTCTTCCTTTTAAGTGGTGGCTCTTTTGACGTAACTAACGTGGTTCAAAGTTCAAAGTAAATTTTATTATTGAAGTACATATATGTCACCATATACAACACCGAGATTAATTTTTTTGTGGGCATACTTAACAAATTTATAGAATAGTAACTATAACAAATTTATAAAGTAGTAATTACAACAGAGTCAATGAAAGACTACACGAGTGAATCTGCAGATGCTGGAAATAAATAAAAACACAAAATGCTGGCAGAACTCAGCAGGCCAGACAGCATCTATGGGAGGAGGTAGTGATGACGTTTTGGGCCGAAACCCTTCATCAGGAGTGAAGTAACATGGGATGGTCGAGGGGGGATAAGAAGTGGGGGGAGGGATGAAGTAGAGAGCTGGGAAGTGATAGGTTGGAGGGAAATGGGTTAGGGGGAAGGTGGAGAATTATGGGAAATAAAAGAGAAAGAAAGGTAGGGCTGGGGGGAGATTGTAGTGAGGGAGGAAAGAGAGCGAGAAAGAGAACCAGACTAAAATTATAGATAGGGATGGGGTAAAGGGGGGCTAGGGTATCAACGGAGGTCTGTGAGTTGAATGTTCATGCCAGCAGATAGGAGGCTACCTAGGCGGGAGATAAGGTATTGCTCCATCAACCTGCGTGTGGCCTCATCTTGACAGTAGAGGAGGCCATGGACAGACATATCAGAGTGGGAGTGGTCTGTGGAATTGAAGTGTGTGGCCACAGGGAGATCCCGCCACTGCTGGAGGACTGAGCGCCGGTGTTCGGCGAAACGGTCTCCCAGTCTGCAGCAGGTCTCCCCAATGTATAAACGGTCACATCGGGAGCACCGGATACAGTATATCACCCCAGTTGACTCGCAGGTGAAGTAGTGCCTCACCTGAAAGGACTGTCTGGGGCCTAGGATGGTGGTGAGGGAAGAAGTGTAGGGGCAGGTGTAGCACTTCTTCCATTTGCAGGGATAAGTGCCTGGAGGGAGGTCGGTGGGGAGGGATGGGGGGGATGAAAGGACAAGGGAGTCGCGTAGGGAGCGATCCCTGCGGAAAGCCAAGAGTGGGGGGGGGAGGGGAAGATGTGGCTGGTGGTGGGATCCCGTAGGAGGTGGCGGAAGTTACGGAGGATTATACGTTGGATCTGTAGGCTGGTAGGGTGATAGGTGAGGACCGGGGGACTCTATCCCTGGTGGGCTGGTGGGGGGATGGGGTGAGGGCAGAGGTGTGTGAAATACGGGAGACACGATGGAGGGCAGAGTTGATAGTGGACAAAGGGAAGCCCCTTTCTTTAAAAAAGGAAGACATCTCCTTTGTCGTAGAATGAAAGGCCTCATCCTGAGAGCAGATACAGCGGAGGTGGAGGAATTGAGAGAAAGGGATAGCATTTTTGCAGGAGACAGGGTGGGAGCAGGAATAGTCTAGGTAGCTGTGGGAGTCTGTAGGTTTGTAGTAGACATCGGTGGATAGGCTGTCTCCAGAAATAGAAACAGAAAGATCTAGAAAGGGGAGGGAGGTGTCGGAAATAGACCAGGTGAATTTGAGGGCGGGGTGAAAGTCGGAGGCGAAGTTAATGAAGTCGACGAGCTCAGCATGCGTGCAGGAAGCAGCACCAATGCAGTCATCGATATAACGCAAGAAAAGAGGACGACAGATACCGGAGTATCTGTCCAGTTGTGGTGTTCAACCAGAGTGCAGAGACAACAAACTGTGCAAATCGAAATATAAATAAATAGCAATAAATAACGAGAACATAAGATAAAGGTTCCTTGAAAGTGAGTCTATTGGTTGTGAGAACATTTCAGTGATGGGGCAAGTGAAGTTGAGTGAAGTTATTCCCTTTTGTTTAAGAGCCCGATGGTTGAGTGGTAGTAACTGTCCTCGAACCTAGTGGTGTAAGCTCTGAGATCTGGTACCTTCTTCCTGATGACAGCAGTGAGAGGAGAGCATGACCTGGGAACTCTTATTGCTTTGCCAGGTCTCTCCCAATTCTTATCTGGAAAGGAAGGGTGGGCACAGGGCAGAGGGGGAGCGGTAGTAACGGTTGTGACAGATGTGTAAAGGCGCCATCAGGGTTATTTATAACTCACAGGGCCTGAATTTGCAATCTCATCCACTATCCAAACCAGAAATGGTGCCTCCCCATTTTAACAGTTCCTTTTTTCCTATCCTTCTGATAGGGAAAAGAGCTGAAAAGAGAAAAACAAATGATTGACCTTGTGCCTTGTGTGTTAACATCATCCCCAAGTGATACAACTTTTACGTTGAATTAGAAACCACTTGAGTGAAACAGAGACACAAGAGATTGCAGATGCTGCTCCTGAGTGAAATAGAGGCTGAGTATTTTGGTTCCAGCTCTCCATTACTGGATTGTTCTGAATAAAATTTTAATCCTCGGTGTTTTGTGTGGTTGTTCACTGAGGTGGAAGTAGATTCCAGTGACAACACTGTCTTGCTCAGTGTTCCCTTGGTTTGCTTACAGAAGGAGGCAAGAGCTCTGGACTTTCTGACTGGTAGACTTCAGTCCTCTAGAACTGGTCATAACATTTCATCCTCCCTAATGCTTAACTTTGGTGCTCCCCAGAGATTTGCATCTGTCCCCTACTCTATTCCCTGGATTATTTACCCAACTCAGTCTTCATGTTTGCCAACAAAATCACTGTCACAGGCCAGATCGACAACAATGATGAAATGAAGTACAGGAAAGAGATCGTGAACTCTGAGCTATGGTGAAAGAACAACAACCTAGTCCTTAACATTATTGAACTAAGGACGAGGAGTTGGGAGAACACAACTCTGTCCTCACTATCTGTAGAAATGGCCAACAGCTTCTAGTTCTTAAACATCCATATCACCAGCAACCTCACCTGGTCCCTCCACAAGAATTCTCCCAAACCAGCAGATGACAGTATCTCAGCCTGGTATAGCAACTGGTCTCATTGCCTCCTTCCATCAGTCCATCTTCACGTGCATTGTTTCAGGAAAGCTAATAGTATCATCAGAGATGCTGACCATCCTGGCCATTCCCTTTGCTCTCTTCCACCGTCTGGGAGAAGATAGAGGAGCTTAAAAACCCAGACTTCCCAGGATACAAAGTTAATCTGTCAAAATCAGCATTAATACAGATAAAAGTAAGGTGTCTCTCCCTCCCCAGATTAATGTTACAAATGAGGTCCACAACTTGGGTATTAAAGTTAATACTTCCCTATCATCTGTGGCTAAAACAAATTACTCTTTAATTTTGAAAAAATAGAAGGTATTAATAGATGGAGACACCTGCTAGCATCAGCCCCAGCCCGTATCTCAGTCATTAAAATGAACATCTTACCTAACATTAATTTTATCAGCTCAATGATCCCACTTGTGCCTCCAGCAGAATATTGGCAAAAACTGGACTCCTTACTACGATGCTGTGTTTGGAATGGTAAACGACCCAATATAAAGTGGTCAGCTCTACAATTCAAAAAGTCAGATGGGGGATTGGCATGTCCAAATTTTAAACTGTATTACTGGGCATTTGTGTTAAAAAATCTTAGCTATTGGATGGAGGAGGATAAAGTTTTGTCATGGAAAAATATAGAACAAGAGCTAATAGCACCAATAAGGCTGAAGGACTTTCTCCTTATAGGTATGTCTACTAAAATATGTGATTTGTATTACGGTCCAATTTTAACCCATATGCTACATGTGTTTAGAGAGGCAGAAAAATTCCTAAAATTTAAAAGCGTATGGTGCAAATCATCTCCATTATGGAATAATAATCATCTTCTATCCGGGGGGAAACCATTCACTAACAGAACTTGGGAGGATAAAGGTATTACTACTCTTCAAGTTATTAATGGGGCAAGTACTATCCTTAGCTTTCAAGAACTGATATCTCAATATGATATTGAGAAACACTCTTTTTTTCTACTTTAGAGTAAGATCAGCCTGTAAAGCCTACGGGGTTCCCTGGGGGGGGGGGTCAGATTTAAAGGACCACCCCATTTTAAGTTGGATACAGAGTGCTCCAAGAGAGATAGTGTCATATATCTATGATAAATTAAGCTCCCAGAAATATATGCCCACATCAGAAATGAAAGCCTGGGATAGGGACATATCTAAATTGGGACAAGACAATTGGGATGTGATTTGGGATAATGCTGCAGGTGCTTCAAAGAATCTGAATCCTCGGTATATACACTTGATGTTTTGTGAGACTCCCTGCTGGTCGCTGATGGAGTAGCAGTTTTCCAAAGTTGCTCCAGTTTTACTTACTTTACTGTTTCCAACCTGTTTTGAAATCTTATTCTTAAACTTGATATTGCTTCACTATGACTACAAGGAGTGCCAAAGGTACTGGAAAAGAAGAGGATCCTCCTGCGTCTTTGGAATATATCATGGATATTAAGCCCGCTCCAGGAGAAAGACCCAGATCAGTCATAGTCTGTTTACATGAATTTCAAACTAAGGAGCTTTTAATTTACGAATCCCATCGAAGAGGAATGATTGATTATAAAGGCCAAAAGATTAGAATCGTCGAGGATTTTCCACCTTTAGCAGTTGTGCGTGAGCGTGCTAAGTTTAAAAAGGTTATGTCAGAACTTTTTAACAAAGGTGTCAAGCCTTCTCTTTGTCATCCCGCACGGCTCAAAATTATATTGAAGAATGGCTTGAAGAAGTGGTTCTGTTCGGTTCAAGATGCTCAAGAATTCTTGGAATCAAAAGATTAATTGTTCAGTATCTTCCTGCATGAATATCTGCCTCTCCTACTCTTGGTAACCCTTTGTAGTTAACTCTCTTTTTTTGCACCTTTTAGTGTTTTACTAAGAGAATAAGGTTTTAGTGAGCTAATATCTTGAGTGTTCATGTATTTTGATTTTTGATATTTTATATTATACATATTTTTGAGGTTTTTTCTCTAGTAATAAGGCCAAGTATGGGTATTTACTATTTTATCATTTTGCAATTGCAATAATTAATGTGTTTTTGGTATGAGGTTTAAGTTTTTTTCTCCTGTTGTTTTGTCTAGGCTGGAATGCAGCTAACCTTGATATAGATTGGAGCTTAATCAGCAGGATTTTTATCAGGGGATAACATTATTAGTAGTAGCTGCTGGCTATCTATTGGTCGGCTTTCTGGCCTTGGGGTGGGGGGAGGGCTTTTTTTCTAGAAGCTGTATTGGGTTCTCAGCCAAATCTGTTGCTTGGTTACCTTATCTCAAGGTTCAATGTCTGGTTTTAATATACATTCCAGCATGGTCATTATCTTAACCTTTCTTTTAAATAGTATTAAAAATGGATCAAACTATTAAATTACTTAGTCTTAACGTGAAAGGGTTAAATCACCCTGTGAAACGGAATAAGATTTTTGCCTATATTAAAAAACTTAAGGTCCCAATTATTTTCTTTTACACGAAGCTCATAGATAGATAGATAGATAGATAGATAGATACTTTATTCATCCCCATGGGGAAATTCAACATTTTTTCCAATGTCCCATACACTTGTTGTAGCAAAAACTCATTACATACAATACTTAACTCAGTAATAATATGATATGCATCTAAATCACTAACTCAAAAAGCATTAATAATAGCTTTAAAAAAGTTCTTAAGTCCTGGCAGTTGAATTGTAAAGCTTAATGGCATTGGGGAGTATTGACCTCTTCATCCTGTCTGAGGAGCATTGCAGCGACAGTAACCTGTCGCTGAAACTGCTTCTCTGTCTCTGGATGGTGCAATGTAGAGGATGTTCAGGGTTTTCCATAATTGACCGTAGCCTACTCAGCGCCCTTCGCTCAGCTACCGATGTTAAACTCTCCAGTACTTTGCCCACGACAGAGCCCGCCTTCCTTACCAGCTTATTAAGACATGAGGCGTCCTTCTTCTTAATGCTTCCTCCCCAACACGCCACCACAAAGAAGAGGGCGCTCTCAACAACTGACCTATAGAACATCTTCAGCATCTCACTGCAGACATTGAATGACGCCAACCTTCTAAGGAAGGTTGTAAAAGGTCACATGTGCGTAAATGTGACAATCCATGCCTTTTTAGCAGATGGAAAGGGCCACATTTTCATTCCTCTTTTCAAGCTAAATCTGGGGGGGGGTCAATCTTTGTAGATAATACTGTTCCTTTTGTTCAACATAAAGTAGTCCCTGATATTAATGGGCATTTTGTTATAGTGTCAGGAAAATTAGATAATAAATTAATGGTATTTGCTAATCTGTATGCCCTGAATATAGATGACCCAGGATTCTTTGAGTGTTTTTTTTTCACTCCTGCCAGATTTGAGTCTTTATTCATTAGTTTTGGGAGGAGACTTTAATTGCTGGTTATATCCAGTTTTAGATTGGTCATCTTCTAAACCAGCTACCTTTAACAAATCAGCTTTATTTATACAATCTTTCCTAATGAAATGCGGTATTGTTGATATTTGGCGTTTTTTTACATCCAGAAGATAGGGAGTACACGTTTTTTTCTCATGTTCACCATACGTGTTCCAGGATTGATTTTTTTTTATTGATAGTCAGATGATTCCGTTAATTCGATCTTGTGAATATAAAGATATTGTTGTTTCAGTTCATGCTCCTATGCTTTTATCTTTAAACCTTCCTGGTCTCCTTCAAACAAATAGATTTTGGCATTTTAAACTAACTTTGATATCTGCTAAGGATTTTTTTAAAGTTTCTGGAGAAACATATTATTCTTTTTTTTAAGAAAATATGCTAGAAGAGACTTCTAGTCTTATTATATGGGATGCTTTTAAGGCCTATATTAAAGGACAAATTATTTCTTCTACTGCAGTGTTAAGAAAAAAGCTAATAAAGAGAGAATTGATTTAGCTAATCAGTTGAAACAATTAGACCAAAAAATATGCTTAGGCTCCAGATCCTGCTTTATATGAAGGACGTGTTGAAATTAAAACTAAATATGATCTTCTTTTAACATATCCAATTGAAAGTCAACTCCTAAAAGATAAAAGTCAATTCTATATTCATGGAGACAAAGCAGGTAAATTATTGGCTAACCAATTAAAAACCTTTATAGCTAAATGGCAAATTAAAGAAATTTGTAAAGTGAATGGTGATAGGACAACTGATCATTTAAAAATAAATGATACCTTTAGAGAATTTTATTCTAAACATTATAGTTCTGACTCTCCTAAAGATAATACTGTAATGACTAATTTTTTAGACCAATTAAACATCCCTGTACTTTCTGTTGATAATCGAAAGCAGTTGGATCATTTTATTTCTTTTGAGGAAATTGCTGATGCTGTACGTTCATTGCACTCCGGGAAGACTCCGGGTCCTGATGGATTTTCTGGAGAATTTTACAAGGCTTTTTCCTCATTCCTTATACCTCATTAATGTTCTGTCTTTTCGGATTCCTTTAAGTTGGGTCTGCCACAATCTTTTTCTGAAGCTTCCATTTTGCTTATTCTTAAAAAAAATAAGAACCCAACTGAATACTCTTCATATAGACCAATTTCTTTACTTAATGTTGATACTAAAATTCTATCCAAAGTTTTGGCTTATAGACTTGAAAATATTTTACCATCTATCATATCTGATGATCAGACTGGTTTTATTAAAAATCACTATTCCCATTTTAATATTGGTCATTTACTAAATGTTATGTATTCTACTTCTAAGGAGATTTTGGAATGCATGATATCTCTAGACGCCGAGAAGGCTTTTGATCGGGTTGAATGGAATTATTTATTTAAAACCTTAGAAAAATTTAACTTCGGGCCCAATTTCATTCAATGGATTAAAATACTTTATTTATCTCCTTCTGCTCGGGTTCTTACTAATTTTCAGAATTCTAAACCTTTTAAACTTCAACGTGGAACCAGACAAGGATGTCCTTTGAGCCCTTTGCTCTTTGATCTGGCTTTAGAACCCTTAGCTATTGCTTTCTGAGAATCTAGTGATATCACTGGTATTTTAAGGAGAGGTACTGCCCACAAAGTTTCACTCTGTGCTGATGATTTATTGCTTTTTTAATTTCTAACATTGAGACCTCGTTACCTCCTATGCTTTCTTTACTCTCCTGTTTTATCCAGTTTTCAGGATATAAACTGAATTTACATAAAAGTGATCTTTTCTCCTTGAATAATCCGGTATCAATTAATACTAACCTTCCTTTTAAAATTGTAAGAATTCAATTTACCTTTTTGAGTGTACAAAGAATTATAAACACTTACTTAAAGAAAACTTTCTTACTCTATTGAATTATGTGAAAAGGGCAATATCAAACTGGTTGCCCCTCTCTCTATCGTTGATTGGTTGAATTAACTCTATTAAAATGAATATCCTATCTAAATGTATATACCTTTGTCAGGCCTTACCCATTTTTATTCCCAAGTCCTTTTCTGATTCTCTTGATTTAATTCTGTCTTCATATATATAGAAAAACAAATATTCTTGATTAAATAAGGTTCCCTTTCAAAAAGTTAAGAAGAATAGAGGTTTAGCTTTACCAAATTTTAGGTTTTATTACTGGGCAATCAATATACAAAATCTTACGTTTTGGTCATATTGCATTAACCATGAGGACTGTCCAGTATGGGTCTCTTTAGAAGCTAACTCTGTTTTAAAATTTTCTATTATTTCTCTTCTTGGATCCTCACTTCCTTTATTTTTAAATAAACTAACAGACAATTTGGTAGTTAAACATACTTTGAGGATCTAGTTATAATTTAGAAAATATTATGTTTATCAAGATTTTCTCTTTCTAGTCCCATTTTTTCTAATTGTTTTTTAAACCTTCTATGACCAATGTAGTTTTTAAAGAATGGGATAGATTGGGTATTAAATTCTTCAAGAATCTGTTTGTTGGAGGAAGTCTCTTTTCGTTTGAGCAACTGTCAGCTAAATATAGCTTACCAAAAAACTTTTTTCGATATCTACAGATTAGAGACTTCCTGTGGTCTCAATTACATACATTTCCTATGAGTCCTGATAAGAATTTATTAGATGTAATTTCTAATTTGAAACCTTTTCATAATGGGTCAATATCCAATATTTATGGTATGTTGTTGGGAATAAGAGAGGCTCCTTTAGACAAAATTAAAAATGCCTGGGAACAAGATTTACAGATTACAATTTCTGAGGTGTTATGCCTGCAGCCCCCTCCTTTGTGAGGATCGCAAGATCACTATTGGGTTAGGTCAGGGGACCCAGGAAATGAGAGAGAGACGTGCAGAATGCCTCGTTCCCCGGCGATGTAAAACTACGGGACATGGCCATTGTCTCTTGGAGACACATTTGTGGATTGAAATACTATACTACGTGGACGCCCTCAGGCAAAGTGGGCTGGGTGAGAAAGAGATTGCATCACCCCAACCTGATTGACATCTTCGACCCTGTGAGTCAGGATAAAAGAGGGTCTGTAGGAACAGCCCTTCAGACGCACCAGAAGAAACACTAGCGATCCCGTAATAGCGGGAAGCCATTTGAAGGAGGCCATGTGCGTTCAGTCCCGTTGCCTGGGATTGATGGCTGGCACCATGGAAAACGGCTTTTAACTAACAACGGGGAAATCAATTCCCCCGACTCAATGGATTGGCATCATAAAAGACCCGGGCAAGTTTAAAACCGTCTCTCTTAAACCCAAAGAGCTGCAGCTTGAATGACAGTGACTTTTATATTTCCATCGGACAATACATTATCCCCTAGACAACGATAGAGCTATTTCTTATTGATTATTATTATACCCGCACTTTTAGAGTTAGTATTGACGAAGTATATTATCTGTATGTTTGCATTGATATTATTCTGTGTCTTTTTATCAATAAATACTGTTAAAAAATAGTACCATCAGACTTCAACGGACCTCTCTATCTTTGCTGGTAAGTGACCCAGTTACGGGGTTCGTAACAGAGGAAACTTGGAATGAAATTTTTAAATTGGTTAACACTTCATCACTATGTGCTCGCCACTCCCTCCTACAATTTAAAGTGGTTCACAGGGCCCACATGTCTAAAGACAAGCTATCTCATTTTTATCTGGATATATCTCCCTATTGCGATAGATGTAACAATGGAGAGGCTTCACTAATCCTTATGTTTTGGACATGTCCGAGTCTTGAAAAGTACTGGAAGGAAGTATTCCAAACTTTTTCTGTACTTTTTAAAGTAAATTTTAAGCCTAACCCTTTGACAGCCTTGTTTGGTTTTGTTGGAGAAAAAGGCATAACTTTGGAGACATCTGATTTGCATAGACTGACTTTTATTTCTCTTATAGCTAGGAGGGCAGTGTTGCTTAAATGGAAAGATGTTGCTCTGCCTACTCACGCTCAATGGTTACGTGATGTTATGTCATGCTTAAATTTAGAGAAGATCCGTTGTTCAATTTCTGATTCTAACCAAGGCTTTCAAACATTGTGGGGACCATTCTTGAACTACTTTCAAAACCTTTGATTTGGTGTTAAAGTACAGATGTTGGCTAGTAGCATAAATCACTATGTGATAAGGATTTTTTTCCGTCTTTCTTTCTTTACCATACAGCTTCGACTTTGGTAGAGGGTTTAGATTCATTTTTTTATAATAAAGTTATTAACAATCCAAATTACAATTGAATGAATGTACGTGTTTGATTATGAATATAGGGTACTGTGATTGCAAGTGTGAATACAAATATAATGTATTCGGTACTATTCTATTTTTTTTATTCATAATATATATCTTCATGTACTCTGTATTCTTGTATGTGAAAATTAATAAAAATATTGAAAAAGAAAAAAAGAGTTACCAATTCTAAAAAAAAAGAAATTTTGTCGTAGAGCATATCTAACACCGTGAATTAGACATCAAATGGGACTGGTTCCTGACCCATATTGCTCATTTTACCCCCACGGAACCACTGGCTCTTTCATACATGTTGTATGGGAATGTCCAGGGGTTTGATTTGTGGAGGAAGGTTATCAGTACTCTTACAGAACTAACGGGGGTACAGTTACCAATGGACTCCGCTGTACATCTTCTAAATCTCCACTTTTCCCTTACGGAAAAAAACACGCAAACTCTGGCTGACAGGCCTGACTGCAGCTAAGAAGATTGTAGTCCAGGGTTGGAAACCTCCCCATGATATTTCAAGTACTCACTGGCTTCAGAGCTTTTTGGACATTTCTTACCTGGAAATATCATCAGCAAGAGTAAATGATGCACAACCAAACACAATCTTAATGTGGACAAAGTTGATATCTAACTTAAAAGATCTTCTGTTAAAATAGGAATGCTCTGTCTGTGTATGCACTACTATTCAGTAGGTTGGTGGAGGGGAGAGGAACAGGGGAGAGAGGGGGGAGGGGTGGAGGGGAGAGGAACAGGGGAGAGAGGGGGGAGGGGTGCAGGGGGGATAGTGATGAGGGTTGGGGGGGTTGGCTGGGTTAAACAGTCAAAATGTAATCGGCAACTGGTTGTATTGAATGTAATTTGTTGGTGTTGCAATAAAAATTATTGATTAAAAAAAGCCCAGACTTCCCCATTGCTATCAGACTTCCGAAACGCTTATCTCTTTCACGTCTCCGTTCCCGGCGATGCTGCCACATTCTCAGCCTCGTAAATCTCGCTCTCTCTTGGTTTTTCTGTTATTGACACATTTCTGCACAACAATCATTACACCACTCTGTTGTACTTTGTACCGTTCTGTGGTTTTGTGCTTGTTACTGTATTTATTGTTCCGTTTATTATTTATATTTATACTGTTTACTCTGTGAGCTACATGTGAACAGGCAATTTCATTGAATTCTGGTGACTGTGACAATGAACTGATCTGAACGTGTGAGAGTGACACCTATCCAGAGCAGATCCTCTCCTGAGCCTGGAATTGCTGGAGATACAAAGTCATGAAAAGTAACATTCACTGAAAATGGCGCAGCAGAATGTTTAAGGAAGTGGATAGTAATGCCACCCATTCCTAGTTCAGGCATTGGGGGTTAAGTTTCTTGCATTGTTCTATTTGGTTACTTAGCAACCAGGATCAATTTGGATTATTGTGCTTTGTTTTAGTTAGCAGACTACAGGAAGGAAGGATGTGATTAAGCTCAAATCAGTGTGGAAAAGGCTCATAAACATATCACCTGGATTGGAGGGCTTGAGCGATCAGGAGAAATTGACTGGTTTGGTCTGTTTCCCCTGGAGTTCCAAAGGTTGAGAGAAGACAGTAACTGATAAGGGTGGATGGTGTAGATAGCCGGTGTCCATTTCCTGTGTCCAAAGCTGGAGGGCATAGGTTTAAGGTGACAGGGAGGAAGTTGAAATGAGAAATATCTGAGGGATAAATCTTTCACACAAAGGATAGCTGATATCTGAAATGAAATGCTGTTGGAAGCTGGAGACAAGTATCGTTAAAACATTTAAGAGGCATCTTAACATGTATGTAAGTGAATAAGGCATAGAGGGTGTGGAATTAATGCAGTCAAGTAGCATTAATGTATGATGGTTGCATAGAAGGCCTTTGGCAAGGTGCCACACATGAGGCTGCTTAACAAGCTATGGGCCCATGGTGTTACAGGACAGATTCCAGGAAGGATAAAGCAGTGGCTGACTGGCAGGAAACAAAGAGTAGGAATAAAGGAAGCCTTTTCTGGCAGGCTGCCGGTGACTAGTGGAGTTCCACAGGGTCTGTGTTGGGACTGATTCTTTTTACATTATATGTAAATGATTTGGATGACGGAATTAGTGGATTCACTGTGAAGTTTGCAGGCGATATGAAGATAGGTGGAGGGGCAGGTAGTATTGAGGAAGAAGGGAGACTACAGAATGACTTAGGCAGGTTAAGAGAATGGGCAAAGAAATGGCAATGGAATACAGTGTTGCGAAGTGTATGGTCCTGCACTTTGGTAGAAGAAGTGGGAGACAGAAGATCAAAAGCAGCAAGCTGGCTGCTGGCTATGAGCCCAGAGACCCGAGTTCTTCAGGCACAAAGCTCAGAAAAAGCGACACAACAGATTTTTAACATCGTAAATCAGTGAGCTGTTTGTTATGTCTCCCGTCTCGCTGTGAAACGGAGGCATCTCTTTAGAGAGAGAGAGAGCCTGTGGTATGTTGAATACTGGGTGAATGAGTAGTCTTTGGGGTACTGCAAGTCTGTGTCCTTACTGATGCTTTACTGCATACTTGAGTGCTCGGTGGGGGTGGGCGCTGATGCTTTTTTATTGGTGGGGAGGGGGGATCGTTGCAGGGGTCTTTGGGGTTCTAACATTTAACTGTCATTCATTCTTTGAGGCACTCTGTTTTCATGAAAGGTTGTGAAGGGAAAGTATTTCAGGATATATATTGTATACATTTCTCTGACATTAAATGTACCTTTGAAACCTTTGAAATGAAAGGGTTGACTAATTTCTAAATGGAGAGAAAATACAAAAAAATGAGATGCAAAGGGTCTTGGGAGTCCTTGTGCAGGATTCTCTAAAGGTTAATTTGCAGGTTGAGTCTGTGGTGAGGTTGAGACTTTATAAAGCACTGGTGAATTCCTCACTTGGAGAATTGGGAGCAGTTTTTAGCCCCTAGGATTAGAAAGGATATGCTGAATCTGGAGAGGACTCAAAAGAATTTCATGAAAATGATTCCAAGATTGAATAGCTTGTCATAAGAAGAGTGTTTGATGGCTCTGGGCTTGTATTCACTGGAATTCAGAAGACTTATGTTTGACCGCTTTGAAACCTATCAAAAGGTGAAAGGCCTTTATAGAGTGGATGCGGAGAGGATGTTTCCTCTGGTGTGAGAATCTAAGACCAGAGGACACAACCTTAGAATAAAGGGCAGTGTTTTACAATGGAGATGAGGAAGAATTTCTTTAGTCAGAGAGTGGTGAATCTGTGGAGTTCTTTGCCATGGGTGGCTGTGGAGGCCAAGTCTTAATTTATACTTAAGGCAGAGGTTGATAGATTCTTGATTGCCCAGGGCATGAAGGGATATGGGGAGAAGGCAAGAGATTGGGACGAAGAGGAAAATTGGATCAGCCATGATGAAATGGTGGAGCTGACTGGATGGGCTGAAATGCCTAACTCTGCTCCTATATCTTTTGGTCTAAGAGATGCTGTGGGCCAATGGGCAAGTTCCTTTGCTGTATAACTCTGTAACCCGGGTTAATTAAACCCAAAATTTCAATGCTATAAAGTTCTACCTGCGGAGGGATGAAAACGAACTTTACTGATTTTTTAAAAAAAGAAAATTTGGACAAAAAAGCTATGTGAGGGTGGTGTGGGCTGGACAGAGGACAGACAAGGAGAGAAACACAGCAACAATTGGAAGCTGAAGACATGAACTGTTATGAGTGGAATTAGTAGTGAGTATCTTTACCCTACTAACTTGAAACCCTCAGGCATTTGGGCAAGTTTTGTACAAGTTTGTGAATTGACTCTCCGTGGATGATCAACTACTTCATTCCAAGGAACCAAGAAACACGATGGCAAGCCACCCAGGATGAAGAACCAGTGCGGGAATGAAATGTGTAACGATGCAGAGGATTTAATACGGTCGGATGGATCAGTTTATTTTCATTTTAAGAATCCGAATTTGATTTTCTGCAAGAACTGATTACTTTTGCAAAAACTTTGATAAGTTACTGAATGAGATTGTTTAAGAGTTGGAGAACTGTTGTGAAAGTTAAACTGCGTATATATGATTTTTGAATTTGAAATTAAACTTGCAGATATACTGCTGGAACTGAAACTACAGTTAACTATAATACGTGAGAATAGGAATTATATTTAGTTTTCTAACTGACTAGGGTGAGTAAAAAAGGAAGTTTAGTCTGTAAACTTTTAAATAGGGAATAAAACTGGAACTAATTAGTTAGAGAAATTGGACTAACAGAGGTTATATCCAATGAATATCATTGATTCTAACTAAACAGTAATTTGGCTTTTGTTGATATCTAAGATTTGGAACCTAAACAGAATGTTTGAATTTTGAATTGTTCTTGCTCATGAAAATATTTTGTACGCATTTTTTTTTCTTATAAACAAACTTTATTCCCAAAAGTGTGTGGTTTCTATTCACTGCCTCCTTCTGATACCTGGATTCTTCTGATGGCCTATTAGCACCCAGTGTAATTTGATTTTCTCTGAAGAGTGCGACAACTGGTCACACACAATAAATGTGATGCTACTCAGGTGTTACAACTCAATGACTGTTTGCCAAACGTCAATTAACCTGTGTGGCAAACCTGCAGATTACAGGACAATCTACCTGAAAGTGAATACTGTTGTTCCAGGGAGAATTGTTTGAAGGAATACCAAACAGGATAGACGAAGGAGAATTGGTTGATGCTGTACACTGGAAACTATCAGCTAACCTCAGTGGCTGGGAAGATGTTGGTTTCGATTACTAAAGCTGAGGTCCCAGGGCCTTGGAGGCATGTGATAAAATAGGCTGTGTCCTTGGGTTTTCAGAAGGCCTTTGTCAAGGTGCCACACCTAGGGCTGCTTAACATGTTATGAGCCCATGGTCTTACAGGAAAGATTCTAGCATGGATAAAGTAGTGGCTGATTGGCAGGAGGCAAAGAGAGGGAAGAAAGGGAGTCTTTTCTGGTTGGCTGCCGGTAACTAGTGGTGATCCATTGGGTCTTCTTTTTATGTTACATGTCAATGATTTGGATGATAGAATTGATGGTTTTGTCGCAAAGTTTGCAGACAATACAAAGATAGGTGGAGGGGCAGGTAGTACTGTGGAAGTAGAGAGGCTACATAAGGACATGGGGCAAGAGTAATCTCTTGCTCCACTTTCACCATTTTACCCTGGCTATTTACCCCCACCCCTCTATCTGGATCAATAGTCTCAAACTCTGGCAGCAAGCCCACTCATCCACTGACAGGACGGTGGAAAACAGTTTGCATCAACTTCACTCCCAAGTCCACCTCACTTCTAACGGGTGGACAAGCACGTCCATTCAGGGGACCTGGGAGGGAAGGGAGGCTCACACGTTATGGTATTGACTGAGTGCTGAGTGAAAGGCTGGACACTAAACTGTGACGTGTGCAGATCTGTGGAGGCAAAGCAGCAGAACGAGTCCATGCCGGCTCAGCTCTCAGGTGTAGGTCGTAGCACACTGCATCGCCCTGGAGTCCAAAATCCACCTGATGACAGTGGATTATTTTAAACACTTTTTCAAAGTAGTCAGTTTGATTCAGCTGTGTCTTCAGCCATCATTCACAAGCTGAAGATTCAGTTTACCAGTGTATATTCCAGATTAGCTTGTATCAGAGGAAGGAGCACCAATTGCTGCAGATGTTGGAGGGTTTGCAGCTGTGTGAATACACACCCTGGATCGTCATCACCACACTGTCCACAGTAGAACAGGCCCTTCGGCCCACAATGTTGTACTGAACATTCTTTCCCTCCCCCATAGCCCTTCACTTTTCCTTCATTCATGTGCCAAATGTGAAAAGTCAAAGAATGCTGTCAGAACTGCCCTGCTCCATGAAAGGCAGACAAAATGCACACTGATGTGTCTCACTGACCCTTGGCATATAGAAAAATATCAATAACTTTAACGCAACTTACAGATTGGATGAGCTGCTGAACCAGAACGTTACTGGCCACAGCTGCAAAGTTGCTGCAGCTTGAAGCTCCAGCCAGAGTAAGCAAACAGTGGCAGAGAGAAAAGAGAAAGCAACCTTCCTCCTACAACAGGACAGCCCGCGAGACATCTTCAACCACAATTCACACAGCATCAATGACAACGGAAGTGGAAAGTCACAGGTCGCAGAGTCTTGTTGCTGGTTACATTGAATGAGATGGAGACTGGGGAAGGTGCTGCACACCGTTATACTGGGCGTCAGCTACGGAAAACTGCCTAAAAGCTTTCGGAGACACAAACCAGAGGTGAACCAACTGAACATGTGTCAAAATGCTTTCTGCAGAACAAGAAACTGATTGTAAACCTCAGGAGAGGGAAATCAGAGGTCCACGAGCCACTCCTCATCAGAAGATCAGAGGTGGAGAGGGCCTGCAACTTCAAAGTACAATTGTGAAGAAAGCACAGCATCTCTATTACCTCCTTAGGAGTCTGTGGAGAATTGGCATGACATTAAAAACTTTGACAAACTTGTATTTATGTGTAGTGGAGAGTGTATTGACTGACTGCATTATGGTATGAAAACACCAACATCTTTGAGCAGAAAATCCCTCAAAAGGTTCAGTCCAGTACATCATGGATAACGTCCTTCCAACCACTGAGCATTAAATGCTGTTGTAGAAAAGCAGCGTCCATCGTCAAAGATCTTCACCACACAGGCCATGCTCTTTTCTTGCTGCTGCTATCAGGTAGAAGATACAGGTGCCTCAGGATTTGCCCCATGAGGTTCAGGAACAGTTACTACGCCTCAACCATCAGGCTCTTGAACAAAAGATGATAACTACACTCACTTGCCCATCCATTGAGATGTTCCCACAACCAATGATATCACTTTAAGGAGTCTTAATCTTGTTATTTATTCTTCTCATTTATTGCTATTTATTTGTATTTGCATTTGCACAGTTTGTTGTCTTCTGCACTCTAATTGATCTTTCATTGATCCTGCTATAGTTACTATTCTATAGATTTCCCGAGTATGTCCACAGGAAAATTAATCTCAGGGTTGTATGTGGTGACATACATATATTTTGATAATTAAATTTACTTTGAAATTTGAACTTGATTTCAAAACGATTTGAAAGGTAACTCAATAATGTGTGCTAAATGCACATAATTATTTGGGAATTGGAACATAGATTTTACATGAGGGAACAAAAGTGAGAGCTATCTTCATGGGGTGGGCTTCGCAAAACCCACAGATGGGGAGGGTAATCCCTGGGAACTGGGAAGCTGAAGAATCACTGTAAGGGAGATGTATGGGAGAAACCAGAATTTCACAAGGACAGGCACATCTCCAAAAATCGTGAGATTAGGGAAAATACATTAAAAACATTTTGTGGATAAGGATGAATCATGCAATAAAACAGGAAATGTGAAAATCCCGACTGGACAAGGCTCAGTTAAAAGCTGCTTCTGATAATCTGCTACACACCGATATGAGAAGGGCTTTGCTCCTTACAGGCAATTGCTGAGGTTTTTGACGCTTCATATCATGGAGTTATAGGAGTTCATATTTAATCCTAGTTTGCCACAATATCGTGACCATACTTGCCAAGTCTTCTCAGAGAAAATAATAAGTCAAGCAAAACTGATAAATTTGTTTATGATGAATTGCATCCAAAGAATGGATATTTGGGTAAAGTGCTTATCCATTTAGTCAAAGGAGTAATGCTGGGTGAATCTGTGGAATTCATTGCCACAGATGGCTGTGAAGACCAAGTCATTGGGAACATCTAAAGTGGAGGTTGATAGGTTCTTGAGTAGTCATGGTGTCAAAGGTTATGGGGAGAAGGCAGGAGAATGGGGTTAAGAAAGGTAATAAATCAGCCATGATGGAATAGCGGAGCAGACTTGAAGGGCCAACTGGCCTAATTCTCCTATGTCTCGTGGTTTTATGGAAGAATACAGGAAGGTAACTTAAATATTTATTCTTGAAATGTTGTTTATATTTAATAAATAATGTAGGAAGTACCATTGAAAATTTGTTATGAGAAAATGCAATATGTATCTTGAATAGTTCACTGCTGTGAAAATAATTCAATATTTCAAAACAGAAATAGAAAATTGCAAGTAATGTGATTGTTTAACCAAAACACAGCAGGAAATGCACCTGCTCTGAAAGGAGCATTCTTCCTGAAACGTTCAGTAATGTTTGTCTTCCTCGTGTGTCTCACACCAAATGGGTCTTATAAATTTCGCTAACTCCAAACTGGCCTGAGGAAATAAATTGTATATTTTGTTAAATGAATATGATTCAACCATAAAAGACATCCTCAGAACACTCTCAAACTAAAGTGCATTTTAATTACTTTCAGTTTGGAGCAATGATTTTATATCGGGGGATGACAATAAAGTATGAGGCTGTTGATGTGTAGATTATATATAGACATGACATGAACGCCCTCTACTGGGGCTGATGAGTGATTCATGTTTCTGATCACATCATCCATCTTTTACATATTCATTATGACATAGAAAATGCCTTTTATCACATCAAGACTGTGATAGGTCTCAATTGTTTCCATTCTTCAAGCCTGTTTTCACCATTCAGTTGGGTTATGACTGTCCATTGTGCAATTCTGAGTGGAACTAATGCACCTTGATTACACTGGACAACAAAGATTTTGTTTCCTGAATACTTTGGGGTGTATCTTATGGATCTTGCACTGCTGATCATGAAAATCACCAAGAAATTTCCCTATCAAGCACCATTTTTTTCAAATTGCCAACATGTGTTATTTCAATTGATAAATCAAGTCAATTAAAATGTTGCCCACGATGTAAGCTGAAAAGTTTTCTGTGCCTGGGTATGTGTGATGAGAGACCCAGGTGAGGTTAGTTAGGGCACAAGTGCTTGAGCGGCCGAGACTGGAATTGAGATACAATGCGAGAGTAAAACAAGGACAGCGTTCTAAACTAGGTTCTAGATGAGAATCCAAAGTAGAGCTGACGATTTTAATTTAACTATTAAAGTCCGGGTGCCAAAGCATGGCCGCCAATTAGCAAGGTGGGCCAGTGCCAGCCAACCATACTCTGGAAAGTCAGGACGTCTAATCCCCAGCAGGTGGCGCGGTCGGGTGCGTATCATAACAGGACCTCCCTCCCCTACAGCCGACTGACGGCCCTGGCTGTTTGGAGAGACAATGATGGCAGTCATGGATGAGGGCCAGATCCAAGATGTCCTTTTCATGAACCCAGCACCATTGCTCAGCCCGCGAGATACAGCTGAACACCCTGAGTAGTTTGTGAATCCAGTATTCTTCTAACTGTGAGATCTGTTCCCCACCGACAAACCTGGGTGGCGGCGGGCAGGGCTGATTGTGGTGGGGCAAAGAACAGGTGTTCACAGGCTTTAATTTGGAAATGTGGAAAGTGGGAGTCTTGGAAAGCTGCATGCTGTAAGCCACCATGCTTACTTTCTCAAGAACTTTGAAGGGTCCAACGAACTTGAGCGCTAATTTCCAAGACTCCACTCAGAGAGACAAATCCTGAGTGGACAGCCAGACCTGTTGCCCAGGCTACAAAGCTGGTCCCTGCCTTCTCTTTCAAGTTAGACTTCATTTCAACTTTCCTGGTGGAGGCCAACAAATTTTCCCTTGCACCAATCCATTTTCCCTTGCACCAATCCATTTTCTCTTGCACCAATCCATTTTTCCTTACACCACCGGTCAACATCTTTGGGCACAGAAGCCTGAACCTCAGCCTCTTTCTCGGAAAAAGATGGTGGAGAATAACCAAACTGGCATTTGAAAGGGGACATCCCGTGCACAGAACACTGAAAAGTGTGCGTGACCTCTGGCCATATCAAATAGTCACACCACTCGTCTGGTTTTTCTGAGGCCAGGCATCTCAGGGTTTGTTCCATATCCTGGTTCAGCCACTCTGTCTGGCCATTGGACTGTGGGTGAAACCCAGAGGAAAGACTCATAGTAGCCCCGCTCAGCGTACAGAACACCCTTCAAAAACATGACACGAATTGTGGACCCCAATCCGACACAATGTCCACTGGAAGTACGTGGAACTTGAAGACTTGATACTGGACAATCTCAGCCGTCTCTGCCGCCAAACAATAATTTGTCCTAGGCAATGAACTGGCAGGCTTTCAAAAAAACAATCTACAATTACCATGATGATGGTCTTCTCCTTGGAAGGCGGACAACCCATGACAAAGTCCATGGAGATGTGCACCCAGGGTCTGTCCAGACAGGTAGAAGATAAAGGAGCCCTTGAGGTTGGGTGTGAAGCTCCTTACTCCCAGTGCACACCACACATGCCTGCATGTATTTTTGGACCTCTTGAGCCATTCCAGGCTACTAGTATCTCTCTTAATCAACTGGAGGGTCCTGGCAACTCCTGGGTGAGTGGTCATTCTCGATGCACATCCCCATGAAGTACCTTAGAGCTGACAGCCCTTGGGATGAACAGATGACCTGAAGGACCATTTGGGAATCTCCCCTTGAGCCTGGGCCTTGGAAACAAGTGTGTTGATTCCCCAGCTAATGGGTGCTAGCACTTTGGGGCAAAATGGTGGTATTTTAGGGCAAAATTCTCTCTTTTGGGTTCATTGAACTGATGAGTTCATCATGAGATCATGAGATCATGGTCTCATGAGAGACCATAAGATGATACATTTTAATCTACAATTTGAGAGGGAAAAGGGAAAATCGGAAGTGTCAGTATTATAGTTGAACAAAAGGGACTTTGGAGCCATGAGGGAGGAGCTGGACAAAGTTGACTGGAAAGATACCCTAGCAGGGATGACAGTGGAACAACAATGGCAGGTATTTCAGGGAATAATGCAGAAGGTGCAGGATCAGTTCATTCCAAAGAGGAAGAAAGATTCTAAGGGGAGTAAGGGGCGGCAGTGGCTGACGTGGGAAGTCAAGGACGGTATAAGAATAAAAGTGAAGAAGTATAACATAGCAAAGATGAGCAGGAAGCCAGAGGATTGGGAAACTTTTAAAGAGCAACAGAAGATAACTAAAAAGGCAATACGGGGAGAAAAGATGAGGTACGAAGGTAAGCTAACCAAGAATATAAAGGAGGATAGTAAAAGCTTCTTTAGGTATGTGAAGAGGAAAAAATTAGTTAAGACCAAAGTTGGGCCCTTGAAGGCAGAAACGGGCGAATCTATTATGGGGAACAAGGAAATGGCAGATGAGTTGTACAGGTACTTCGGATCTATCTTCACTAGGGAAGACACAGACTATCTCCCAGACGTAATACTGGCCAGAGGGCCTAGGGTAACAGAGGAACTGAAGGAAATTCACATTAGGCAGAAAATGGTATTGGGTAGATGATGGGACTGAAGGCTGATAAATCCCCAGGGCATCCCAGGGTACTTAAGGAGGTGGCTCTAGAAATTGTGACTCATTGGTAATTATTTTCCAATGTTCTATAGATTCAGGATCAGTTCCTGTGGATTGGAGGGTAGCTAATGTTATCCCACTTTTTAAAAAAGGAGGGAGAGAGAAAACAGGGATTATAGACCGGTTAGCCTGAAGTCAGTGGTGTGGAAGATGCTGGAGTCAATTATAAAAGATGAAATAGTGGCACATTTGGATAGCAGTAGCAGGATCGGTCTGAGTCAGCATGGATTTACGAAGGGGAAATCATGCTTGACTAATCTTCTGAAATTTTTTGAGGATGTAACTATGAAAATTGACAAGGGAGAGCCAGTGGATGTAGTGTACCTGGACTTTCAGAAAGCCTTTGATAAGGTCCCACATAGGAGATTAGTGGGCAAAATTAGAGCACATGGTATTGGGGGCAGAGTACTGACATGGATTGAAAATTGGTTGGCAGACAAGAAACAAAGAGTAGTGATTAACAGGTACCTTTCAGAATGGTAGGCTGTGACCAGTGGGGTACTGCAAGGCTCGGTGCTGGGACTGCAGCTATTTACAATTGTTACGAATGTGCCACAACTCTGAGGGGCCAAAGGGTACAAAGTCGCCCCCTCCTTTTTGAGAATCGCAAGATCACTATTAATTCGGGTCTGGGACCCAGGAAATGAGAGAGAATCCACAAGGTTTTGGAATGTGTCCTGGCCTCAGCAAAAACAAAACCCCTGATAACGGCTATTGTCTCTTGGAGACGGAATTGTGTATTGAGTACTGTACTATTCATTGAAGCCCCTCAGAGGATGACCAGAGTGGGCTGGTTGAGAGATTGCATCATCCCAACCTGATTGACATCTGAGACCCCGTGAGTAAGGATAAAAGAGGGTCTGGGGAACAACCCCTTCAGACGGACCAGGAGAAACGCTGGAAAGCCTGTGACAGCGTTTTATAGCGAATGCCGGTGAGGGCCCGTGTGTGTCCTCCCTTGCCAGGGTAGCGGGCTCATCACGGAAGAACGGCTTAGCTAAAGGAGAGGCCACAAGTGAACGGCCACACCAACGGGACTTCTGACTGATCGAAATCATAAAAAGGAAAGCCGGCAAGTTTCTAAAAATCTCTTTCTCTCTCCAACCAAAAGGCTGCAGCCTGAATGAACTGAGTGACTTTTATATTTCCATCGGACAATACATTATCCCCTAGACAACGATAGAGCTATTTCTTATTGATTATTATTATACCCGCACTTTTAGATTTAGTATTGACGACGTATATTATCTGTATGTTTGCATTGATATTATTTTTGTGTATTTTTACTAATAAATACTGTTAAAAATCGTATCATCAGGCTTCAACGGACCTCTCTATCTTTGCTGGTAAGTGACCCAGTTACGGGGTTCGTAACACAATATACATTAATGATTTAGATGAAGGGATTAAAAGTAACATTAGCAAATTTGCAGATGACACAAAGCTGGGTGGCAGTGTGAAATGTGAGGAGGATGTTATGAGAATGCAAGGTGACTTGGACGGGTTGGGTGAGTGGGCAGATGCATGGCAGATGCAGTTTAATGTGGATAAATGTGAAGTTACCCACTTTGGTGGCAAGAACAGGAAGGCAGATTACTATCTGAATGGTGTCAAGTTAGGAAAAGGGGAAGTACAACGAGATCTAGGTGTCCTTGTTCATCAGTCACTGAAAGTAAACATGCAGGTACAGCAGGCAGTGATGAAAGCTAATGGCATATTGGCCTTCATAACAAGGGGAGTTGAGTATAGGAGCAAAGAGATCCTTCTGTAGTTGTACAGGGCCCTGGTGAGACCACACCTGGAGTATTGTGTGCAGTTTTGGTCTCCAAATTTGAGGAAGGACATTCTTGCTATTGAGGGAGTGCAGCGTATGTCCATAAGATTAATTCCCGGGTTGGCGGGACTGTCATATGTTGAAAGATTGGTGCGACTGGGCTTGTATACACTGGAATTTAGAAGGATGAGAGGGGATCTGATTGAAACATTTAAGATTATTAAGGGATTGAACACGCTAGAGGCAGGAAACATGTTCCCGATGTTGGGGGAGTCCAGAACCAGAGACCACAGTTTAAGAATAAGGGGTAGGCCATTTAGAATGGAGTTGAGGAAAAACTTTTTCACCCAGAGAGTTGTGGATATGTGGAATGCTCTGCCCCAGAAGGTGGTGGAGGCCATTTCTCTGGATGCTTTCAAGAAAGAGTTAGATAGAGCTCTTAAAGATAGCTGAGTCAAGGGATATGGGGAGAAGGCAGGAAGAGGGTACTGATTGTGGATGATCAGCTATGATCACAGCGAATGCCGGTGCCGGCTAGAAGGGCTGAATGGCCTACTCCTGCACCTATTGTCTATTGATTGCAAACATAAGATGAGAGTTCAAATGGTCAACACAAAGAATTAATATTTTGTGTTTTAGAAGCCGGAAAGTTGAGATCTGAGATATGGGTGAACAACTGATGGTGTGTGAGTGTGAATGTGAGTCGGTGTGTGAGTGTGAATGTGAGTCTGTGTGTGAGTGTGCGTGCATGCGTGAAAGTGTGTGTATGAGTGTGTGAGTGTGTGTGTGAGTGCATGTGAGACTGTGTGTGTGTTGATGGGAGAAGTTAGTTTTGATTATTCCATTGTGTTCTCAGCTGCTATCAACACAGCAACATCAATCAGTCCCAGGGCTTTTTCCCCTGTAACTGCTACTGTATAAGTTCTGTATTAAGATGTTATGCCTAATAATAATTTTGCTAAATGATTGACAAGAACAGACAACATCAATGAGATCTCTGTTAAAAATAATCTAGAGAATATGGGCCAAGGCTACTCAGTCACTCTTCAGAGAACAAACATATCACCCCAGCCACCAGGGAATCCGTGTCCACTTGCTCTGATCAGACCATGGAATCTCAGCCTGAGGAAATCTGCAGCAATTCCAGATCCTCACTCTTTGGTACCTCTCACTGTAGCAGCTGTAGTCACCGGACGGTGCACTGACGTGAACGGCCCTGGAGGTGGAGGGTAGCCCTTGACAATCCGTCCCTCTGGCCGATCAGAAGTGTCACTGTATGTGCTTCCCGGAACCACGGCATTCATCTTCAGATAGATTTTCTTGTAAGCTACAGGAACTATCACATTTAGGGAGTGGAAACCTTTAGTGATAATAAAGTGGTCTTGGGTACTAAGGATACACTTATAGCTACATTGCTGACTGCCTTCACAAGAAACCAGCAGCACTGGCAAACCTCATGCCTGAGATGTCATGTGCTCCTGAAATCAAAGTGGATGAAATCATTCCCTGGTGACGGCAGTGCCTTGGTAACCTCTGAGTAGCAAATTGTGGGATATTACAGAACAAAGGAAGGCACTGCCCAACCACGAGACTGGGGCCACAGGTCTTCCTGCATAACGTACCTGCAGAGGCAGCTCTGGAGCCCCAGGGCCTGTGAACACAGAGCCCATCTTGTCCAATGGGCGAATGAGCACTGGCCCCATGGCTCTACCACCCTCCCAGTTCCCAGGGTCCCGCCGGCTTGGCCATTTGGCCAGTGAGAGTGGATCGTAAACGTTGACAGTGGTCAGGGTTTCCCAACGCGGACCACTCCAATGATCTTCTGAAGGCTCACGACAGACAGCCTTTTCCACCATTTGGAATAAGTTGAGAAATAATCATTTACAGAACAAAGTAACTGATGTAGCAGTTAACATTAACGTCAAATAAACTACAAGCCACTGACTGTTCTTCTGTGTGGGTGGGGATGCCTGGAACACACTACCATGCTTTGCGTGCTGCTGGTGGTTCTACGCCCAACCACTGTCTGGGAGATCCACAAGTATCGGCTCTGAAGACTTCCTGGGAGTGGACGGTCACTCTCCCACTGGACACATCTTCGGCTCATGCCCTGACTACAGCAATGCCTCCAGTAACTTCTGACCCTCAGCAACTAAACTGCAGGGAAATGTAAGTGTCTGAGCGGACTGAAGTGGCTTCTCTCAATCCAGCAGTGCCCCTGAGCAAGGCAGTCACAAACTAATCCAATGTTCTCCAGTTCTACACCAGTCAAGGTCAAGGTTTACAGCTCTGGAAGGGTAAAAGGGCACTTCACAAATAGTGCATCAGACACCAGGCAAAACTGGCTCACACTAATGTGGATCCTCCGGTCCAAACCCTTACCTGGAGCAACAGTAAGTTTTATTACATGATTCACTCTAAGTAAGAACTGAAACATTATGCCATTCCACTGATAAACAATATAATTTTTAGGATTATTTTATTCCAATATAAGTTCCTGTTCCTTAGCTATTAGAATTACAAGCAAAACATGTTAGGCCATTTTAAACATACTCCCTGATCACTGTTACATGCTTCTTATTCAGCACAGATGAACCACTTTTTTGTAGTTGCATTGCTAATTTCATGAAGCATTTAAGCTGACATAAATAAATAACTTTTCCATTAAGTGATGGCTCCTTTTAAAATAGTTCTGCCATACCCCTTACTTTAAGTATTTGATGCAATAAAACAGCTTGAACTAACAAACTATATTAATTCAATAGCACAGTAATTAGCATTTCTCCTGGTCGCTAAGCATAGTAAATAAAGTACATTTTTCTGTGAACATGGGCAGCTGAGGAGAATATAGTTCACTAGGTGCAATCCTTTAATATACTGCAGACATAACAGTGTCCTTTACAACAAAGAATAGTACATGGGGCTGCAGAGGGCGATTGTTACTGTGGAAATTGGGAGACCCGTCAGCACATGAAATTAAATGCCTTTGAAGTTATATAGATCAGTGGTGCCAAGTTTAATCCTATCTGTAGTAATCCTGCAGCCCAGGTACACACTTTCCTGCTCATTACTGTCAGGAAGTGATCCAAAATGAAAAGGAAAAGGTCATATAATGGAGCAGGTTTTGATGTGTGGCTGAGCTCAGCTGTCATTTTCAGTAGATTTTAATACAATGGTACAGAAATTGTCTCGTCAACTAAATAAATCAGGGATTATATTTCAGAAGTGGAGGCTCCAGCTCCATTGGTCGAAAATGATCACGAGATCAAGAGTTATCAAAGGCAAATTTGTTCCTAGCTTTGATGCAAAGCCAAAATATTTTTACTGTACATGAAGGATTATCCACATCTATAAATCAGTTTTTATTAGTCTTTATAAGGAACAGACCTAAAATAATGTAAAAATATCTGTAAGTATAACTTCTAGGAAAGCTTCACGTAACTATATTCTACAAACAGTAACATTTGATGAATAAAAACAGATTAACCCTCGCTGTAACAAATCACTTCATGTGAAAAAAAGCACAGCAAAAAATATCTGTTTATATTTCCTTTCATCATAATCCGAGCTCGTGTTGCTCCTAAGACCTACAAAAACTTGCAGTAAACTTCATTTACAAAACAGGATAGAGATTACAGTTGTAGTTCGACTGATGACCTCAATCTCAGTTGTGTGTTGGCGTTGCACCTGCTGCATCGTCCGCTAGTTTCCTTCGATGGTCTGCAGGCGGCCGAGGTGGAGGATTTGTGGGGGGCTGATGAATACTTTTTCCAGCCTGTAAGTCTTGAGACGGTTTTGACTGGATGGGGCTCCATTGCTCCTTTCGTATAGCAGCCTAGATGGAGAAAAATAATCCATATTAATTTTTGTAAAAGCAGAATCAGAATCAGGTTTATTATCACCGGCATGTGACGTGAAATTTGTTAATTTAGCATCAGCAGTTCAATGCAATACATAATCTAGCAGAGAGGAAAAAAATAATAATATATAAAATAAAAACATGATAATAAATGAACAAATAAATCAATTATGCATATTGAATAGATTATTTTAAAAATTTGCTAAAACAGAAATACTGTATATTAAAAAAAAAGTGAGGTAGTGTCCAAAGCTTCAATGTCCATTTTGTAATCAGATGGCAGAGGGGAAGAAGCTGTTCCTGAATCGCTGAGTGGGTGCCTTCAGGCTTCTGTATCTCCTACCTGATGGTAACAGTGAGAAAAGGGCATGCCCTGGGTGCTGGAGGTCTTTAATAATGGACACAGCCTTTCTGAGACACCGTTCCCTAAAGATGTCCTGGGGTCTTTGTAGGCTAGTGTCCAAGATGGAGCTGACTAGATTTACAACCTTCTGCAGCTTCTTTCAGTCCTGTGCAGCAGCCCCTCCATACCAGGCAGTGATGCAGCCTGTCAGAATGCTCTCCACGGTACAACTGTAGAACATCATACCTCACACTCATCTTACTGTTGCATATGTCAGTTTAGAATTGTCCTAAAACATAGCTTCCAATAGAAAAAAAATCTCTAAGAATACAATGCAAACACGAGGAAATCTGCAGATGCTGGAAATTCAAACAACACACACAAAATGCTGGTGGAACACAGCAGGCTAGGCAGCATCTATAGGGAGAAGCGATGTCGATGTTTCGAGCCGAGACCCTTCAATCCTTCAAGATATCTTTCCTTTCGGTTAGTCCTGACGAAGGGTCTCGGCCTGAAACCTCGACATCGCTTCTCCCTATAGATGCTGCCTAGCCTGCTGTGTTCCACCAGCATTTTGTGTGTGTTGTTCTAAGAATACAATGCTGGGTTTTAGTCTGAATTGTTATCATTTGAAAGTGCAATCCAAAGTGTGTGGTTTCATGGTCAGATCACACAGAACGCGATAGTCCCAGTCTCTGGGAGCAATACTGATAACAGGAATGCAAGTGAGTAGTTTGCTAAAAACTGCATGGCGAAGAAGGCACCTGGTACATTGGCCCTCATTGGTCAGACACAGAGTGCAGCGGCTGGGAAGCTGCATTTCTGTCTAGCATCGATGAGCCCGCACTTGGGAGCACTGCATCCAGTTTTGGCCACTTTGTTAAAGGAAGGATGATATTAAACTAGAAAGGATGTGGAAATTATTTACCAGGATGTTGCCTGGCCTTGGGGACTTTGCCTTTTCCCCTTCTCCTGTCAGTACAAACAGTTCTGCTGGGCTTGGTAGGTCAGCAGCTACACCACACTTGGTTGTCAGGGGCTATCTGACATACAAGCAAATTGGGATGTATTTCAATTTGATACATTTTTAAAATTGGGAGCTTTAAATAGGTAGTGGGTGCTTATCCCCACTACACTCCCCTCCCTGCCTCCCAGCTATGATAACCTTAAGGAACCAGTTGACTGACCGCTCCAGGAGTTGCAAGAATTTGTACACGCTGAGCTCTGGAAGCTGGTAGTGGAAAACACAGGAATAAACCATACATGCCCTGACTGAGAGTTCCTTGTGTATCACGTGTACATTCTGCAATGGATGTGCAGCTTCCTGCTCACTCCAACAGCCCGTCGAGGCTGAGAATGACTTGCCTCCGCTCCTGTTCTGTGGGGTCCAGAGGTAGGTGGCTGAAGTGTCCTCACCTGCACAGGTGGGCAGGTGATGCGGCAGAGCAGACACACGGTTAGGGGTCTCTCCGATGGAGAGCGTACTCCTTGTGTGAATGCTCCATGCTTCTATTGGAGAGACCCAAGGCTCTTAGTGATTCCCTGCTTCGAGTGCTCACAAGCCAATGACTGCCACAAGTTGGGGAAGATGTTACAATTTTTCCAAGCACTTTCTCTGCCTCATGGAAATCTCCTGTAAAGATAGTCCTCAGAACAGAGTGCTTGCACCAAGTGGGCGGGTGTCTGGCACCCGGACAATATGGCTCTCCTTCAGGAGCTCAGTTGGGCGCCATCTTGGGAGATGTTGGTCCGTTGGAAGACGACATTGGCTTTTTGCAGAGCTGCCTATTCCATGTCCCAGAAGCAGGAATGAAGGTGGGATCTCTGCTGCTCTAGACACCACGAGCTTAGTGCCAGGACTTAGAGCTTGCTCTTCCCACCTGAGCCAGCGGTGCTGAATCTCTCCATTTGCTGAAAACTGGCTCATCGTGAAGCTGCAGTGTCAAGTGCAGTGACAGTATTGTGCAGCAGAAACTTCCAAAAGTTGCTTCCTTCACTGGTGCTAAACATTGTCTTGCAGCTCAACCTCAGAGTACACACTTCCACTTTACCTGTGTAACTCAATGACTGAGGTTGGGGCAAACCTAATTCTGGACTAGAGGTGAAGAAGTTTGAACAGCTTCTCGTGGGTCCTGTGGATTAATTCCAGTGGGGAGCTTGTTGTAGGAGGGGTAAGTTACAGCAGTGTGCAAGACAAAATGGCACCAGGGTGATGACCCAATCTACACTGAGTTAGGGTCTGTGGTATACTCACTGGTTAGGATCATGGCTTGCATGCCATTGTTAAAGTATCTAGCAGGATTTTGAACTTGAAAAGACCATAAGCTACAGAAGTAGAGGTAAGACATTTGGCCCTTTGAGTCTCCTCTGCCAATCCATTTCAATAGGTTCAATTTAATGTCAGAGAAATGTATACAGTATACAATATACATCCTGAAATTCTTTTTCTTTGCAAACATCCACAAAAGCAAAAGAGTGCCCCAAAGAATGAGTGGCAGTTAAACGTTAGAACTCCAAAGCCCCCCCCCCAGCTCCCCCTCCATACATAAGCAGCAGCAAAGTGACAACTCTCCCACCCCCACCAGCAAAAAGACATCGGTGCCCTCCACCGAGCACTCAAGCGTGCAGCAAGCATTAATAAAGACACAGACCTGCAGTATCCCAAAGACTACTCGTTCACCCGGTACACCACAGGCTCTCTCTCTCTCTCCCCTAATAAGGGAGAAAGAGGTGTCTCCATTTCACAGCAAGAGGGGAGACGTAACAAAACAACTCACTGATTTATGGTGTTAAAAGTCCGTTGTTTCTTCGGCAGTTTAACGGGGGCACGACTGCGCAAGCGCATGTAAGTCGGACCGTGAGGCAGCGGGAGTATTTAAAGAGAACAGTAGACGGAGCGGGCAACGGAGTAGAAGGGGACAGAGTAGGAAGGCTTTGTCTTGAGAGGCTTCAGCAAGCAGAGGCTGAGGACGAGTTTCACTCCAACTGAGGTAAGGCCGGGTAAGTTCCTTTCAAAGGAGAAAGTTTCAAAAGTTGAGGCAAGTATTGGGTAGGTCATGGCAGCTGAGATTGGCCCCGTGGTTTGTTCATCCTGCAGCATGTGGGAAATCGAGGATACTTCCCGTGTCCCTGACGACTATGTGTGCAGGAAGTGTGTCCAGCTGCAGCTTCTGGCAGACCGCATTGAGCGTCTGGAGCTGCGATTGGAATCATACTGGAGCATCCACAATGCTGAGAAAGTCGTGAATAGCACGTTTAGTGAGTTGGGCACACTGCAGGTAAAGGCTACACAGGCAGAAAGGGAAGGGGTGGCCACTAGACAGCGTAGCAGTAGGCAGGTAGTGCAGGAGTCCCCTGAGGTCATCTCCCTCCTAAACAGTAATACTGTTTTGGATACTGTTGGGGGAGATGTCTCATCAGGGGAAGGCAGCAGCAGCCAAGTTCATTGCACCATGGGTGGCTCTGCGGCACAGGAGGGAAGGAAAAGGAGTGGGAGAGTTACAGTGATAGGGGATTTGATTGTAAGGGGAATAGATAAGCGTTTCTGCGGCCACAAACAAGACTCCAGGATGGTATGTTGCCTCCCGGGTGCAAGGGTCAAGGATGTCTCTGAGCGGCTGCAGGACATTCTGGAATGGGAGGGTGAACAGCCTGTGGCCGTGGTGCACCTAGGTACCAATGATATAGGTAAAAAATGGGATGAGGTCCTACAAGGTGAATTTAGGGAGTTAGGAGATAAACTAAAAAGTAGGACCACAAAGGTAATAATCTCTGGATTACTACCAGTGCCACGTACTAGTCAGAGTAGAAATAGGAGGATATTTCAGATGAATACATGGCTTGAAAAATGGTGCAAGGGGGAGAGATTCAAATTTCTGGGGCATTGAAACCAGTTCTGGGGGAGGTGGGACTGGTATAAACAGGACGGTCTGCACCTGGGCTGGACTGGAACCAATGTCCTAGGGGGAGCGTTTGCTACTGCTGTTCAGGAGGATTAAACTCATGTGGCAGGGGGATGGGAACAAGTGCAGAGAGACAGAGGGGTGTAAAATGAAGGTAGAAGCAAAAAGTAGTAAGGTGAAAAGTAAAAGTGGCAGGCAGGCAAATCCAGGGCAAAAAGCAAAAAGAGCCACTTTTCAACATAATTGTATAAGGGCTAAGAGTGTTGTAAAAACAAGCCTGAAGGCTTTGTGTGTCAATGCGAGGAGCATTCGTAACAAGGTGGATGAATTGAATGTGCAGATAGTTATTAATGAATATGATATAGTTGGGATCACAGAGACATGGCTCCAGGGTGACCAAGGATGGGAGCTCAACATCCAGGGATATTCAATATTCAGGAGGGATAGACAGGAAAGAAAAGGAGGTAGGGTAGCATTGCTGGTTAGAGAGGAGATTAACGCAATAGAAAGGAAGGACATTAGCCTGGAGGATGTGGAATCGATATGGGTAGAGCTGCATAACACTAAGGGGCAGAAAACACTGGTGGGAGTTGTGTACAGACCATCTAACAGTAGTAGTGAGGTTGGGGATGGCATTAAACAGGAAATTGGAAATGCGTGCGATAAAGGAACAGTAGTTATAATGGGTGACTTCAATCTACATATAGATTGGGTGAACCAAATTGGTAAGGGTGCTGAGAAAGAGGATTTCTTGGAACGTATGCGGGATGGTTTTCTGAACCAACATGTCGAGGAACCAACTAGAGAGCAGGCCATTCTAGATTGGGTATTGAGCAATGAGGAAGGGTTAGTTAGCAATCTTGTCATGCGAGGCCCCTTGGGTAAGAGTGACCATAATGTGATGGAATTCTTCACTAGGATGGAGAGTGACATAGTTAATTCAGAAACAAAGGTTCTGAACTTAAATAAGGATAACTTTGAAGGTATGAGACGTGAATTAGCTAAGATAGACTGGCAAATGATACTTAAAGGGTTGACGGTGGATATGCAATGGCAAGCATTTAAAGATCGCATGGATGAACTACAACAATTGTTCATCCCAGTTTGGCAAAAGAATAAACCAGGGAAGGTAGTGCACCCGTGGCTGACACGGGAAATTAGGGATAGTATCAAGTCCAAAGAAGAAACATATAAATTAGCAAAAAAAAGCGGCACACCTGAGGACAGGGAGAAATTCAGAGACCAGCAGAGGAGGACAAAGGGCTTAATTAGGAAAGGGGAAAAAGATTATGAGAGAAAGCTGGCAGGGAACATAAAAACTGACTGTAAAAGCTTTTATAGATATGTGAAAAGAAAAAGATTGGTCAAGACAAATGTAGGTCCCTTACAGTCAGAAACAGGTGAATTGATCATAGGGAACAAAGACATGGCAGACCAATTTATTAACTACTTTGGTTCTGTCTTCACTAAGGAGGACATAAATAATCTTCCGGAAATAGTAAGGGACCAAGGGTCTAGTGAGATGGAGGAACTGAGGGAAATACATGTTAGTAGGGAAGTGGTGTTAGGTAAATTGAAGGGATTAAAGGCAGATAAATCCCCAGGGCCAGATGGTCTGCATCCCAGAGTGCTTAAGGAAATAGCCCAAGAAATTGTGGATGCATTAGTGATAATTTTTCAAAACTCCTTAGATTCTGGATTAGTTCCTGAGGATTGGAGGGTGGCTAATGTAACCCCACTTTTTAAAAAAAGGAGGGAGAGAAAAACCGGGGAATTATAGAACGGTTAGTCTGACATCGGTGGTGGGGAAAATGCTAGAGTCGGTTGTCAAAGATGTGATAACAGCACATTTGGAAAGAGGTGAAATCATCGGACAAAGTCAGCATGGATTTGTGAAAGGAAAATCATGTCTGACAAATCTTATAGAATTTTTTGAAGATATAACTAGTAGAGTGGATAGGGGAGAGCCAGTGGATAGGGGAGAGCCAGTGGATGTGGTATATTTAAATTTTCAAAAGGCTTTTGACAAGGTCCCAAACAGGAGATTTGTGAGCAAACTTAAAGCACACGGTATTGGGGGTATGGTATTGATGTGGACAGAGAATTGGTTGGCAGACAGGAAGCAAAGAGTGGGAGTAAACGGGACCTTTTCAGAATGGCAGGCAGTGACTAGTGGGGTACCACAAGGCTCAGTGCTGGGACCCCAGTTGTTTACAATATATATTAATGATTTAGACGAGGGAATTAAATGCAGCATCTCCAAGTTTGCGGATGACACGAAGCTGGGCGGCAGTGTTAGCTGTGACAAGGATGCTAAGAGGGTGCAGGGTGACTTGGATAGGTTAGGTGAGTGGGCAAATTCATGGCAGATGCAATTTAATGTGGATAAATGTGAGGTTATCTACTTTGGTTGCAAGAACAGGAAAACAGATTATTATCTGAATGGTGGCCGATTAGGAAAAGGGGAGGTGCAACGAGACCTGGGTGTCATTGTACTCCAGTCATTGAAGGTGGGCATGCAGGTACAGCAGGCGATGAAAAAGGCAAATGGTATGTTGGCATTCATAGCAAAAAGATTTGAGTACAGGAGCAGGGAGGTTCTACTGCAGTTGGATAAGGCCTTGGTGAGACTGCACCTAGAGTATTGTGTGCAGTTTTGGTCCCCTAATCTGAGGAAAGACATTCTTGCCATAGAGGGAGTACAAAGAAGGTTCACCAAATTGATTCCTGGGATGGCAGGACTTTCATATGAAGAAAGACTGGATCGACTAGGCTTATACTCACTAGAATTTAGAAGATTGAGGGGGGATCTTATTGAAACGTATAAAATTCTAAAGGGATTGGACAGGCTAGATGCAGGAAAATTGTTTCTAATGTTGGGGAAGTCCAGAACGAGGGGTCTCAGTTTAAGGATAAAGGGGAAGCCTTGTAGGACCGAGATGAGGAAAACTTCTTCACACAGAAAGTGGTGATTCTGTGGAATTCTCTGCCACAGGAAACAGTTGAGGCCGGTTTATTGGCTATATTTAAGAGGAAGTTAGATATGGCCCTTGTGGCTAAAGGGATCAGGGGGTATGGAGAGAAAGCAGGTACAGGGTTCTGAGTTGGATGATCAGCCATGATCATACTGAATGGTGGTGCAGGCTCGAAGGGCCGAATGGCCTACTCCTGCACCTATTTTCTATGTTTCTATGTTGTGTCACTTTTTCCAAGCTCTGTGCCCAAAGATATCGGGTCTCCAGGCTCACAGCCAGCAGCCAGCTCACTGCTTTTGATCTTCCATCTCCCATGATGCATCAGTTTTCTGCGGTAGCACTGACCTCGAATCTACCCGTCTTCAGCACCAATTTCCTGCCTTCTCCCCATATTCCTTCATGCCCTAACTAATCAAGAATCTATCAACTTCTGCCTTAAATATACCCAATGACTTGGCCTCCACAGCCGCCTGTACCAATAAATTTCAGATTCACCACTCTCTCTGGCTACAGAAATTCCTCCTCATCTCCATTCTAAATGGACATCCCTCTATTCCGTGTTCTCTGGTCTCAGACTCTCCAACCATCGGAAACATCCCCTCCACATCCACTCTCTCGAGGTCTTTCAACATTCGATGTTTCAATGAGATCATCCTTTGTTCTTCTGAATTCCAGTGAGTAGAGGCCCAGAGCAATCAAACACGCCTCATAAGACAAGCCCTTCATTCCCGGAATCACTTTCATGAACTTCCTTTGAACTTTCAGTGATATCAGCACATCCTTTCTTAGATAAGGGGCACAAAGCTGCTCACAGTACTCCAAGTGTGGCCTCACCAATGCCTTATAAAGTCTCAACATTACATTCTTGCATTTACAATCTAGTCCTCTTGAAATAAGCACTCATACTGTTTGTGCCTTCCTCACCACCAATTCAACCTGCAAATTAACTAACCTTCAGCAAATCCTACACAAGCACTGTCAAGTCCCTTTCCACCTCAGATCTTTGGAATTTTCTCTCCATCTAGAAAATAGTGTATGCTTTTACTTCTTCTACCAAATGATTCTTCATAAATCCTGTTGGACGGAGCAGTTAAGAAGACAAGAAGGATCACAAGGTGGAGTAATGAAGGCCAATATACTGTCTATCTTCTTAACTCTTGCTGTGGCCTATATGTTTGCTTTCAAGTCCTGGTGTACAAAGACATCCAAGTCCCTTTGTACATCAATATCAATCTACCACCATTTAAATAACAGTCTGTCCTTCTGTTCCATCTACAGGTCATGTTCTTTGCA
The DNA here is from genome assembly GCF_048418815.1 of Hemitrygon akajei. Classification (NCBI taxonomy): domain Eukaryota; kingdom Metazoa; phylum Chordata; class Chondrichthyes; order Myliobatiformes; family Dasyatidae; genus Hemitrygon; species Hemitrygon akajei. Next base: position 59,220,409 of record NC_133140.1, read on the forward strand.
TTTAGATACATCAGCCTGCATCTGCCACATTTTGTTCATGTGCTCAACATGTCTAATATACCTTCGACACTCCTTGCAGCCTTCTCACAAACTGCAATCCCACTCAGCTTGATGTCATCAATATGCTTAAAAAACCATTGCATTTCATTCCCTCGTTCAAATCATTGATATACATTTCAAATAGCTGAGGCCCAAGCACTCAAATACACAACGCCCTCTGGTTCTTTCCCGTTTCTTTTTCCACTAGTTATATCCTTAAAACGTCTAATAGTTTGGTCAGGCACAATGTTGACTCTGTTGAATCCCACTAATATGTATATTTTTAAAGAGTCTTGTCACCTTGTCTTTATAATGGACTCCTGCCATTTCCCTTCCACTGATGTTGGGCTAACCAGTCCATTATTCCTCGTTTCTCTCTTCTTTTTTGGGGACTTACATTTACAACCTACAAATCTGCAGGAAATGTTCCACAGTGTATAGTGTTTTAAAAGATGATGAACAATGCCACCAGTTTCATGGTTATTCTTTTAGTGCATTGGGATGAAGAATACAAGGCCCTGGGGATTTACCAGTTTACAGTGGCATTCATTTCTACAGCTCTTTGTTCCCTAAAGTATTATTAACTTCCTCGAATTCCACATTCTCATTATAGTCTTTGTTTGCACAGAATTTCTTCTATTGGAAACAAAACCAAAGTCTTGTTTATTTACTTCAATATTTCCCTGTTCCCCATTGTATATTCTCCCATTTCTGAATGAAAGGGTTCTACACTTGTCTTAACTAATACTTACATACTTTTATCAATACTTATATACTGAAAGCATATATCTCCTAAAAATATAATCTCATCCTCCATCTTTCCCTTTCTTAAATAAAATACCCTTTTTTTTGCTGAATTCTGAACAGCTCCCAGTTCCAATTCAGCTGTCAGATACCCTTTCGGTTTATACGAAGTTGAGAAAGTCCATGCCCAGTAGTCAAACTGCTTCTTGCATTTTCCTTGAATGTGCGATGAATGTACCTTTTGATGGCTGAAATCCATTTGAAATTCTGGAAGAAGCTCTTGGTCCAACACAAGGAGATGGTTGAGGAGTATGCATGTGACAACTTTCCCTGAAGCAGATTGCAGGGAGATCCCTCTGCAATGACCAGTTATCTCCTTTCTCGAAGACGCTTACTTTTATTGCATTTCTGTAACATCTGGCATGCTCTCCCCCTCCCAGAAGAAGGGGGTGAGGTTAATCTGTGCCAGACCTGTGCCACTGCCACCTCTACTTCAGCAGGGGTTAGTTGGCTCCAGATACACACTTGTTTTTCAATGCTGTGATGGCTTTTTCAATCTCTTGCTGAGCTGGGCAGTGCTAGTATTGTAGCAGGTAGCTGTGGGATGGAGTCAAGGACACTCAGCTCATAGGCAAGGTCTTGGTAGAGGAGTTATTTTCCATGCTCAACTCTCAATCAAAAATCATTACATTTGCATTGTTACTAGAAAACCCTCTACTAACAGAGCATCTTTAAAGTTAATAAAATGTTCCAAAGTACATCAAAGGAGCATCGTGTCAGAATTTTGCTTGAAACTACAGAATAAGATAGAGATGGGACCAAAGCTTGACCAAAGAAATATGATTTTGTGGAGTGACTTAAAAAGAAAGAGCCAAAGAGAGAAAATACTGAGAATTAATGAGTTGCCAGAATGACCAGCTGCTTATTATGCAAAACTAATACCGCAAGTTCCTAGGAATCTGACGCTGATATGCATGACTAATATTTCACTTCAGTTTAAAACACTTAAGTAGTTCACAGTACAGACAAATTAAATATTTGAGGGGTTGCATTGAGCGGTCTGATTTCACACTGAGAATGGAACATCAGTACGGCTGCTCCATCTCGCCACACATGCAGGTGATTTTCAAACATGTATCCTCACCTAAATCTGGAGGAACTATTTCATCCGGTGAGAATGTTCAAAATGTATTTGAAGAATCTTTTAAAATTGGCATATCATTGAATAGCAGAGTTGGAAAGAGCTTCACAAAAAGCATACAGTCAATAGCGAATTTTTTCCTTGTAAGGCGTGTGGGAACTGGGCTAAATGAAACATTTCAGTGTTTTCCATCATTAGTCAAAAGGGTGAAAATGGTTGACTGAAATAACATACTGACCGACTATGTTCTTATTAAAATAATACACACAAAGTGCTGCAGGAGCTCAGCAGGCCAGGCAGCATCTGTGGAAAAGAGTAAATAGTCGATGCTTTGGGCCGAGACCCTTCATCAGGATTTCTTATTAAAATGGCGGACAGTTACCAGAGGTTAAATGGCCTCCTCTTGTTCAATGAACTACGGCATGAAATGCAAGCAAATTATAAGCTAGGTGTGGGTTACAGTAAACATTCTATTAAAAGTGACTCAGGTTTGAAAGTGCACCATAGTACCGCATCATTATAGACACACTGCTGTCAGTTGTGAATTGACTTCCTCCTAAAGGATGTATCACTGGAAACTCCACCCACTATAGCTTGCTTCAGTGAACAGCAGTTGAACCAAAGATCCTACAGGCCCCAAGGAAGAAACACAGCGTACCAAAAAGAGTATTTCTGCAATTACAGATCTGGCATCAGCTTTAGTTCTGAAATTCCAACTAACTTCTACAGGAAGTTAGAAAACAAGAGTACTTCACCAGGAGGAGCTTCTCGTCAGGACCAGAGCCCAGTAACTCCCTCAAGAATTAAGACTACCATCTGGTAAAGGGAAAGTCCAGTGACCCAGATCATGAGGCTTTCCATCTCCTTGGCCACTGCTTAAATTCTGATTACCAAAAAAACAATTTCCAAAAAAAACCTGTGAATTTTAAACGTTGATGTAGGAACCCACATCTTACTGCTTGTTTAGCCGAGACTGATTCAATGACAATACAACCATATAACCATATAACCATATAACAATCACAGCACGGAAACAGGCCATTCCGGCCCTCCTAGTCCGTGCCGAACTCTTAATCTCACCTAGTCCCACCTACCCGCACTCAGCCCATAACCCTCCACTCCTTTCCTGTCCATATACCTATCCAATTTTACCTTAAATGACACAACTGAAATACAAGACTTTAACATCCTTCTAAGTCATGTCTGACTTTTTAGTTGACTATTTAATTGTTATCATTTAATCAAATGCACATTTTTTAATGATGTAAGTATACATCCAATAGATCAGAGCTGCTTTTAAGGTCACTGAGGATGTATAATGCCCTGCCATTATATTACTAACAGAAGATAGTTTTGCCTCGTTAAATCCTATGAAAACATGTCATGACGGTTTATTATGAAATGTCTCGAGGCATATAACCAACAGATTCTGTTAACAGGAATTAATCTTATTCATTCTATTACACTGTTCAAGCCTTCTGCCATTGAGCTCACTATCTTTCTATGTCATTTTGTTTATTTTTAATAAATCAAAAGCTGCAGATGTTTATTTAATTTGAAGATAGAAATTTTTTTTTTAGATCTCTTACTGAGTACACTGCAACTCCCACTCACACACAGGGCTTTAGCAAACAGCTGAAACAAACTCCCTTGCTTTTACCTGTAACAACCAGTAGTGCTTGGTATCTTAGGCTGGCGATGAGACTCGTTGTGGACTGTATAGAACTATCCTTATCATGAAGTGTATATCCACTCTGTCAGTGAACTTGGTAAGTTATCAGTACAGTAACCAGTGGCTGAGGTGAAGTGTTGGACAGTGTTTGCTTGTTTGTGGTTTCACATTGAAAATGTAACATTAGTATTACTGCTCCATCTTGCCAAAGATGCAGGTGTTGGCTTCAAAAATATACACTCAACGACCACTGTATTAGATACGCCTGCTCATTAATGCAAATATCTAATCAGCCAATCACGTGGCAGCAACCCAATGAATAAAAGCATGCTGATAATATCAAGAGGTTCAGTTGTTGCCCAGCCTAAATATCAGAATAGGGACGAAATGTGATCTAAATGACTTTGACTGTGTAATGATTGTCAGGGCCAAATGGGGTGGTTTGAGTATCGCAGAAGCTGCTGATCTCTTGGGATTTTCACACAGTCTCTAGAATTTACGGGGTATGTCGCCAAAAATAAAAGCAAAAACCATCTAGTCAGCGGCAAAAACCATCTGTGGGCAAAACTGCCTCGTTTATAAGAGAGGTCAGAGGAGAATGGCCAGGGTAGTCCAAGCTGACTGGAAGGTGACAGTGACTCAAATAACCACACTTTACAACAGTGGTGTGCAAAAGAGCATCTCTCAGTGCACAACTCATCAAACCTTGAAGTGGATGGGCTACAGCAGCAAAGAAGATCACACTGGGTTTCAATCCGGTACCTAATAAAGTGGCCATTGACTGCATACCTCAGCATTCCTGGCTAGAGCTGCTTACAGAGAATCGCCTTCATTCTGGCTAATAGATTGTGAATTCAACTAGCAACTAGTTCGGAACAAAATAAATCGATCACTAGTTGATCACAACGAGACCAGATTGAGAACTGAACCACTCACTCATCTCATGAAAGATTTTTTTAAAATCTTACACCAATTTTTCACACGTAATAACAGTTTCGCAAACTAACAAATTGAGAAAGATCATGTATCAGGTTACAATTCCAAAAGAATATTAAAATCGACTTACAAGGAGATAAATAAGACTGGCAATGCCCAGGTTTACGGTGCCAAGAACTGTGGGTAACATAAATCCTCCAGGCACAGCGAGGCTGCAGAGAGTTAAGCAAATATCAGAATACGTTAGCCTGCCACCAAAGCACAGCATAATCCAGACATCAACTAATTAAATACCTGAAAATCTTGTAACATGACAACACTCACTAACTTATTTGGCATTGATCACAGGTAAGAAAGTTAAACATACTGAGCATTATACAACCAAACTACACATTTTAAGCAATAATAATGAAAAATTTAAAAGCCACTCATTTCTTTCTGGATAAGAAAATTACAAGAACAAAATTGCTTTGATATCAAGTTACTAAAATCTATATTAAAACCAGTGTGCTCAGACCATGATTCTTGTACCAAGTATTTCTATGTTACATTGACTGTTCTATTTATTATAAACTACTATGATTGTACATTGCACATTTAGATAGAGACGTAATGTACGGATTTTTACTGCTCATGTATGTGGAAGATGTAAGAAATAAAGCCAATTCAATTCAATAAAGAAAATTCAAGATACTGAAAGAGAGTTGAGGAATTTCTACCATGCGTGGAGAATAGCACGGATGTAGTAATTCCGGGTCAAAGGTCCAAACAAGTTCACAACAGCTGCCAGAAAGCGTTGACCCCTAAATACAAAAAAAAGATAAACAGAATTATCATCGGATAGAGTATGAAACTATATTTGGCTAATTTAGAAAAAGTACAAACCCTATTCATTCATATAATTATTTCAAATCCCACAGTTCTGTCGCTATTTGCATCATGCAAAATATTTTGATTTGAGTAATTAATTCTTCATACTTATCACTTTTAAATGCAGTCTAATTTCTCATTTTAACGTTTACTTACGGTCTCTCCATGGTTGTGCCTTTTCTCCTTTTGCCTCTGGGATATTCCAGTAACATTACAAAAGCTCCTGCAGCACTGAGCGTCTCCAGGTAAGGAAAAAAATGCATAATCACAATGATTCAGCATGTGCAATCCTCTAATGGTCATGGAACCTCTCTCCTAATGACATGACCTTTTAAACAAATTAAACAGCAAAGATTAGCTGTTCAACGCTGCAGATGAAATGCTGTCAGAAGCTTACTAAGTTCCTCTCTAAACTTACCATACTTTTAGTATGGTAGAAGCGTTTCCATCTCAACACAGATCCAGATGAACTAGTGAGATGATTGTGGTAAGCAGACTAGAGCCAGATAACCTACAACTGAAGGTTTTGGAGAAGTATCGATACAAGTTTGATACAAGACAAGGACTCCACTCACTAATGGAACACAACTTCTTATTTCACGGAGGATGATTAACACCCCCAATCACTTCAGAAGAACGTGAAATATGATTTTCTCTTGATCTACAAATGTTGGGTGCTGGTATTTTAATGTCACATTTCTGAAGACAAATGGTAGAATTTGCCAGTACGGTATAGATCATAGAAACCCTACAGCACAATACCAGCCCTTCAGCCCACAATGCTGTGCCGAACATGTACTTTAGAAATTACCTCGGGTTACCCATAGCCCTCTATTTTTCTAAGCTCCATGTACCTATCCAGGAGTCTCTTAAAAGACCCATATATAGCTTCCTTTCCTATTGCATCTAGACAGCAAATTGAAAATGAAAGCAGCTGATGATTGTTTTTAATCTTTAATATGTAGTGAAGGTGCAAAAGTGTATTATGATCTTACCCTGAAAGCACTTCAAATATCTATTGATTTAAACATGAAACTTACACTTTAATCATGAAAACAATGCATTGTTGACCCCTTTGCCACCCCCTATACACACTTTGTCATGAATCAACTCTGCCACATGAAACACTGTCCGCTCAAAATATTGAAGTCCAAAAAATTTTACTTTATTGCACAGATCATCTCCACCCTCACCTCTCCCACTCCAATGAAGCCTTGGTCCTGAACTTGCAGATGTTCTTTATGCAATGCAATAAGTTTAGAATTAGGTTGAACAAAGAGCTATGGACCAGCTAGTAATCACAGAACCTCTATTGGATCAATTAAGAAAATTAAGACAACAGAGCTGACAAGCACTGGTAATCGTGCAGATCTTTAGGGTAGGTTAGAGTAAATTCTGGGAAGCGGATGGAGTAGTTATTCATAAAATCAGACCAGGAATTACTCCAGAAATTCCCCCTGGATTTCCACATAAATCTTGGTCCTATTTATGGCTTTATGAGTAGAACTGAGAATAAGAAAGGTAGGAAGACTTATAAACCACCCAAACATCTGCAGGATTTAGAGGAGCAAATTTATAGAAAGATCGAAACCTGTTGTTAGAAATATAAGATTGTGATAATAGGTGATTTTAACTTCCCACATATTGACTGCGACTCCATTACTGTAAACGGGCTGGATGGGAAAGAGTTTGTCAAATGGGTTCAGGGGAGTTTTCTTACTCATACATACAGTAGAAGTCCCAACTAGGGAAAGTGTGACACCAGATCTGCGATTAGGGAATGAGACATGATGGGTGACAGAATTCTGTGTAGGGGTACACTTTGGTCTAGTGATCATAATGTGATTGGTTCCAAGGTAATTATGAAAAAGGATAGGTCTGGTCCTCAGGTTGAGATTCTAAATTGGGGGAAGGCCAATTGCATGGCATTACAAATATTTGTTGGCTGTTTGTTGGCAAAGGTGTACTTGGTAAATGGGAAGCCTTCAAAAGTGAAATTTTGAGAGTAAGTGTTTGTATGTTCCTGTCAGAATAAAAAGCAAGGATAACAGGTTTAGGAAACCTTGGTTTTTGAGAGATATTTTGGCCCTGGTTAAGAAAAAGGAGGAGATGCAAAGCAGGTATAGGTAGGTAGGAACAAATGAGGTACTTGAGGAGTGTAAAATTTGCAAGAGAACACCTCAGTAGGAAATAAGGAAGGCTGAAAGGAAACATGAGGTTGCCCTGGCAGACAAGGTGAAGGAGAATGCTAAGGGCCCTGACAGATATAGTAAGAGCAAAAGGATAGCAAAGGACAAAAATGGTCCCCCGAAAGATCAGAAACAAGAGAAAATCTGCAGATGCTAGAAATCTGAGCAACACACACAAAATCACTTGGAAAGATCAGAGTGGTAATCTATACATGAGGCCAAAAGAGATGGGGGCGATCTCATGATGATGAAAGGCACTGACTACGTGGATAGTCAGAGGCTTTTTCCCCGGGCTGAAATGGCTAACATGAGAGAGCATAGTTTTAAGGTGTTTGGAATTAGGTACAGAGGAGACGTCAAGGGTAAGTTTTTTTACACAGAAGAGTAGTGAGTGCATGGAATGAGCTGCTGGCAATGTGGTGGTGGAAGTGGATACGATAGGGTCTTTTAAGAGACTTTTGGATAGGTACATGGAGCTTAGAAAAATAGAGGGCTATGGGTAGCCCTAGGTAAATTCTAAAGTAAGTATATGTTTGGCACAGCATTGTGGGCTGAAGGGCCTGTATTGTACTGTAGGTTTTTTATGTTTCTATCTTAAATCTGGGAAATGGACACAGAGTGCAGCAATGCAGCAGTGAGGTCACGGACCCTCTACAGATTACAGAGGAGGGAATAATAAAGGATCCTAATGCTTTTCCAGCATATAAGACGCATAAACTTATCTCGGGCATCCAGTCGGGTCCAGGTATCAATTTTAATCTTCATTGAAGATGGCAGAGTTTGTCACTGAAACATCAGTTAAAACCGATACCTGTGCTCGGCTAGATGTCTGAGAAGAGAGGTGTTGTTTGGTCTCTTGAGGCAAATCAGCATGGATAAGTCTCCAGGGCCTGACAATGTGTTCCCTCAGACTCTGTGGGAGACAAGTGCAGAAATTGCAGGGGCCCTATTTTTAAAAACTTTGGTTAGGCACATTGATGAGAGGGGTATGGAGGGATATGGTCCAGGTGTGGGTCGCTGGGACTAGGCAGATTAATGGTTCAGAACTGACTAGATGGGCTGAAGGGCCTGTTTCTGTGCTGATGCAGATGAATATCACAGACTGTGGTGGAGGAAAAGCCCGTGGGTATAAGGTGGAAGCTGATTGTTTCCTGATCGCTCAGGGCATCAAAGGACATGGCGAGAAAGCAGGTGAATGGGGTTCAGTGGGATCTGGGATCAGCCATGATGGAATGGTGGAGCAGACTCGATGGGCTGAGTGGCCTAATTCTGCTCCTATGTCTTATGGTCTTAATAGAAGCTCCCTTGTCCAACATAACACCTCCTCCCTCTCCCAATGTGATTCCCAACAACGGCATGGTTGCTAGGCTCCATATACCAGATGGCCATGCTGAGTATTTGGAACAATATGTCCGTCTTACTTCTCTTTAGTTCGACACACAAATACAATATATAGAACGGCTCAGACTGAACTCAGAGTTCTAGAAACAGTGAATCCCTTCACCTGCAAACAGTTCTGGCACAGACATGTATTGACTGCTCGGCAATGTCACATTCTTTATGCAACATTGTCCAGCTATTCTTTAGCTGGACACCCACCAAGGACACAGAGAGGGAACCCAAGCTGACCAGTAAATGAGCCCACATCTCGTTTTCCTTCTTCCTGCTTCATAGATGCTGGCTCTGCACTTTCAGAAGCTTCTTTCTTTATTTGAAAACACATCTCCTTTTGATGCTCACTATGAGCCACTGAGACTGTAGCTTTACATTAAAGATATCTTGAAGTGATCTAATGTCTGACAGAGCTGCAATAAGGATTAAGTGCACTGTCACTTCAAAGAAGAATAATGCTTTCCTTCCACCCCTGCTCTCTTCCAATGCCTTTCCCGAAAGTACCCTACCCTAATCAGACTTGTTCAACCAAAACATACTCTCACTTCTGCTTATTAAGCTTTGAATGCAGCTTGGCTGCTAAGTTTCACCACATTGTTATGAATTTAAAATTACTCAATTTTACTAAGGAGACAAAGATGGTACAAAAGCTCCAAACGTTAATTGTCAGGGCATGACAGTTCATAATTGCCCAGAATCTTGACTGGTGCCTCAGCATTCCACTGTTTTTAGGACATGGGTGAAGAAATACAGAGCTGTAGACCCAGCTGCCTATACTTATAATTAAGATGGGAAACACAGTAAATAATGTCCTGACAAAGGGTCTCGGCCCAAAACATCGACATGCTTCTTCCTATAGATGTTGCCTGGCCTGCTGTGTTCCACCAGCATTTTGTGTGAAGTCTGGCATTATCCACTTTGAAGTAAGTTGAAAAATTAGAGTTGTGGGGGAACAATAAGTTATTAAATAGTTCTTATTGGATGTAGAATATTGCTGTTTATCTCAATGGGTTTGGGATATAACAGGGAGAAAGTGATGGTACAGAACAAAAACAAGCAATACAACTGGTTGATGCTGTATCCTCACCAACATGGAGGCACTGAGCTAATGCTCAGTTTATGCCATGACCATTATCACTGAACCTTGCTTGACTTTTCCCCTAGATCTGATTTCTTATGCATTCCTCAGCTCTGCCTTCCGTTACTTCGGCATTAAACCCTGACATCTCTCCTTAAACTCTTCAGCTTTGCTTTTGAATGACTACCTTAACAGTGGGCCTCTTTAACCAAACTTCTGCCCACATTCCATTACTTTTGTGCAAAGTAATATATTTGGTTTGCTGTTTCACCATGAAGAATTTGTCTGTTATTAAAAAGGTGCTATATAAATGCCAGTAATTGTTTTAAGAACTCAAACTAATAATAGGTTTTTATACACGTCACAGGAACCCAATTGATAAATTTATTCTTTAGTTTTGCTTTACATTTAAGACAGACAAAGATTGTGGGCTTTGCTGGCATAGGGAAGCAGCTGCTGTCCACTATTAATTGCCAATGAGATAGTAATGTTGATCCACCTTCTTAAACACTGATTAGCAAAGATTTTTAACGGAATCGAGCAACATGATGGATCAATTCAGGGGACTGTTAAGAAGTAATCACATTGCTCTGGTTACAAAGAGGAATGCCTGCAGAACAGAGCATCACTTCCATTTTACATCCACCGATGTCCCATCCCAGCATGCCACAGAATTCAAATCTGCACTCTGCTTTAACTCACAATCCCAAGTCAACATTGTCTTCATTTTTATTTGACCTGTTGACCAGAAAAATCCCACAACTCTGCCCTCGGATCACCAGAATTCAAAATGATGGCACGGTTCCTGAAAACCACATCACCTGCCACGAGCTCTTCGAGTTCACGTAAAATTCAACTTCTTTATTAACCTGAGGTGACACACTTGTCAACAATTTTCTTAACCAATTAACAGATTTTGCTTGCATTGGCTGTTACTGTGTGTGTGGTGGGGGGGGGGGGGGAGTTTGAGGTGAGAGGGTATAGGCAGAGAGACAAGCTGGAAAGTGAATGAATTGACACAACGGAATAAGTCACAGTTGGAAATGATCGCCCCATTCCTCAAAGCAATTCACAAATAATTAGATTCAGAATTTGCATTAAACTTTATATACAGTGCGCAATATCCAGGGTGAGGGGGTCGGTAAAGTGGCTGTAATTGTAGCGTCTCCCTCGAAAAGGATACATGCCATACGCCGCAAACTCCCATCGTTTAAACTGCCCGGCCACTCCCACTATACCGCCGATCAACAGAACTATTACAAGGAAACACAATGAGAAAATTAGGATCAAACATGCGAAAACTTCAAGATTACACCCCTGATCTAAAATCACAAAAAAACACTGACAGAAACCCAATAATTGTTCCAATATGATCTTTACTAGGAATATGGGTGCTTCACGCAATGTGTAATCCCAGTAATTTTTGTTGTGTAAATCACTATAAACGACATACCCATTACCCAGGAGTGTAGCAAACCGACAGTCCCACTCCATCACAGTGCGGACAGTCCGCAACCAACACATCAAAACCTCCCACCATCAGAAGTCTCGTCTGCGCGCACAGAAAGTGCTATTTGGGGGGTTGCGGAAAGTTCTGCGGAGTTCGGCAGACAGCGGGGTTACTCACTGAGTCCGGAGGCCAACGCCTGCTCGTTTGCCCACATAGCCCACTCGATCTTCCCCATGGCTTGCGGATGAGCTGCTCTCCACGATCCGATCAGTGCCGCTCCCGGGCTCGGGCTCCGCTCCTCTGGGGCTGGGATTTAGTTTACTGACGTTGTACCGCAGCCGCAGCTCCGCGTCATTTCCTTCTTTTCTCCTCACTACGTGACCAATCGGGAGTGCACCTGGGCGTTGTCAACTAACTTCGGTCCAAGTGAACTACAGAAAGAGGAAGTTTTGTGTTGTATGGGCGCTCGGCTGCCCGACGCCCGAGAGCAGGTGCGCGGCCGGGCACAACTTCACTGACTCATTCTCACTACCTTCCTCCTCCCATCCCACTGCGCCGTTGTCAAAATGTGCGCTGCCTGCCATGACTACTAAAAGGATATAAGGGCAGGGGGAATATTTTAGTTTGCTAAAGAGGAATTTCCCGGCGAAATTTCAGTCGAAGTCGTTCAGCTGTTTGCTTTAAAAATCGTGCTACCTGACACTTACGGCAGAGAACTGAGCTATCAACCGAGGCTCTTGCTCGAGAAGCAACTAGAAACAGCGCGAGCTAAGGATACCGTCCTGAAGGTGGCCGAGGCATTTGGTCAACACTTCGGTGCATGAAACAAATTAAATGTTGTCGACTTGAAAAGTTAGCTCCGTTTCTTTTGCCACAGATACAACCTGGCCTACAGAGTATTTCAGTATATTCTGTTTTTAATTTTTAAATGGTGTGTTTATGTTCTGAGTGCAAACTCATTTGGAGGCGCAGCAAGCGATTAGGAAGATTAGCCAAAAGGCTATTATTTGAACAATTGAATTTGAATATAGAACAAAGTAAGACGTGCGGTCTAGGGCTTAGGTGAAACTGCACAAACAGTGTTGTGTGTATTTTTGGGTTCTTGTCTAAGAATAGATGTCTAAGAATTGACATGGAGAAGGGAAGATCCATTGGGCTGGTTCCGGGGCAGGCAGGTTTGCTACAAGAGGAGAGATCGAGTAGAACCATAGGACATTACAGCACAGAAACAGGCCCTTCGGCCCTTCTTGGCTGTGCCGAACCATTTTTCTGCCTAGTCCCACTGACTTCCACCTGGACCATATCCCTCCATACACCTCTCATCCATGTACCTGTCCAAGTTTTTCTTAAATGTTAAAAGTGAGTCCGCATTTACAACTTCACTGGCAGCTCATTCCACCACTCTCTGCGTGAAGAAGCCCCCCCCCCATGTTCCCTTTAAACTTTTCCCCCTTCACCCGTGTCTTCTGTTTTTTTTTCTCCCCTAGCCTCAGTGGGGAAAAAAGATGAGGTAAGTATTCTCTCAAATACTTGGAAGTATGAAAGGATGCCTCACTAACTCAGAAAATTCTTACAAGAAATTTGTGTAAAAAAATACACAAATACGTCGGCAAGACGTAGAGAGGATGTTTCTATGGCTGAGGAGTTTAGAACCAGGAATTAATAAGGGTTAGTTTTTGGAATGAGGGAAGAACCGTCTCCCTGGAATTCTGTTCCCCAGAAAAATATAGGTGCTCAGTTCCTGAGTTCATTAGTAAATGATAGACTTCTGAACGTTAAGGAAATAAATAAATACGAGGACCGTCAGGAAGCTGGCACTGAGATAGAAGACTAGCCATAACCATGATGAAGCCCCTTGATTAACTGTGTTGCAAATAGATTTAATGTCTTTAGTTCTGCCATTTCAAAATAATTTTCTGTTTCATTTCTGCTGTCCTTGGCTTCTCTGCTTGCTAAATTATCCTTGAATTTCCCAGTCTCCGAGATTAAACCTTCCCATATGCTTCCAGACAGACCTGCTGCCCGCCGGCCGACGGTGTAGTGCTGGTGGTCGGCTCCTTGCGTCTTTTCCATCCGTGCTGCGTCGAGCGTCAAGCTGGCAACTCGGCCTCGTTAAAAAAAAAGAGTCAAAATGCAGCCCGGAGCGCCACAAGGCGCGAAAAGGAAGAACACGTTGAAGTGCAATCATTTCCTTCTACCTGTCCCCTATGCCTAGTGATGTTTCCAACACCATCCTCTCTGTTCTACCATCTCTCCAGCCATATATTCATATGCTACACATATGGCAGTGGGATAATTCTGAGATTACTACCTTTGAGGATCTGCTTTTAACCTCTTTCCTAATTCCTCCCTCCCTCACTTTTCTACCCATGTCACACCAAGGTACTCCATGTGCACCTCTGAAACCCACATCCTAATCCATCAAAAATGACATGGGCAGCAAATGCATGGAAACCCCACCATGGTCCCCCTCCATGATACACAGTATCCTGACTTGAAGATATATCATTAATTCTTCTGCATTACTGGGCTTTAACCCAACATCTGGTCCTCCACTAGAAGGGCAGCAGTATATTATGTTTTACACCATCTTCTTAAGATAATTAAGAATATAATTACACATATAATTAAAAAGAATAAAAATTTGACCCTACTGCCAGAGAGTAAAATAAATCAGAACCAAGTATCTTTATTTTCTCAAAGATATTTATGGTGGTAGAGCAGAAAGTATAAGAAATATTAAATGGTGAATGATGTAGCAGGGCATATCCAAATTATATCTATTGTAACCTTGTTAGTTTAATTCAGAGAGCAAATGAATAAAAATTATGGAGTTAAAAAAGAACATGAATGTTGCTGAAAGTAGAATTACCAGATTCAAAAAAAATCCTCTTGGCTTATTGTTGTCTTTGAAGAAAGGCCAGTGAATGTTATGGTTTGATAATTCCAAGCCCTGCTTACCTTATACAACAAACACTGTAGATCTCAAAGGAGCATAAATGTTTAGACCTTATGTAACACTTACCCAACAGGCTGGTATATGTCTAGGGGAAAAGGAGATCCAGCCACACACCAACCCACCTCCCGTACACGCAGGTGCTGTGAGAATCGAGTTTATGCCTCGTGCCGCTCACCGTATCAACTTCACACCAAATACCGATATGACATACACTTTATAGAATTTACTAACATTAACTAAAGAAGTATTAGGCAATACTATATATATATATATATACAAGGAAAGAAAAATACAAAAGGCGCCAACTTATCAAAGTTCAGTCAGTGTAGTGCACATTATAGGAGCTCAATCAACGAATCATCCGACAGCCCCGTCGTCACTCCTGGGACCACCCGGTGGTCTTACGAGCCGTCTAGCGCCAGTCGCGGTGGTCCTACGAGCCATCCAGCGCCCGTCCACCTTCCTCATCCGTCTCTCCTGCCGACTCCCTTCACCCCCAAGCCCGCGCAACCCTTCCCCCAAGTTCCCAGCCTCACAAAACACAATAACATTCCCCATTGATTAACAAATGAATACAATTACCATATCAGCCATTCTAAAGCGAAACAACGGCGAGAGAAACATTTAACAGACAAAGAAACATTCCTACTCGTAACAAACCAAAGAAGCCCTTTTTAGTAACATACACCGGGATTAGGTCATTTGGCCCATCATGCCTGCTTTGCTGTTTCATTATGGCTGATCCATTTTCCCTCTCAGCCCCAAACTTCTCTTTCCCTCATTTCGCTTCATGAGAAGATTAATTTTGTAGCTAGAAGTTGGTCAAATTTTCTAGCTTTGATTGGATATCTGTTCCTTTAATCGAGTCTTTTAATGAAGCTTAAAAATACACCACATTCAAAACCTTAGAATGATTGGCATGGGGAGGTGGTGTTGAAACTATAGTTATCAGTGAATCAACAAAACATTTTTTGTTAAAGTGAGATTTTATCCTGATGGAGCCACAGTGATTCACTAGTAATTCAAACTTTGAGGATTTGGTCTACTGTCTCAGGCCAAAGTTTGAAGTGAATATCTAAGCTTCATCATTTAAACTCAATGATTGCCATGACTTGTCAATCATGACTGAGCTAAAAGGAACAATATTAAAATGTTACAACATCAAGTACTGTATTTACAAGGAGGAACTGCTAAATATTTTGCAATATTGGAAATTTTCAGATATTATTCAGGTCAATATGTGTCATATATGGAAAGCTATAAGAAAAATATGCCTGAAGTTGTCTGGGTCAATTAGAAGTAACAATTCAGAGAGCTGGTATTTGTTATCTTTCTTTCAAAGACCTAGTACTAATTCGTTCATTTATTTAATGCTTGCTCCATCAAATTAGAAGAGAGTTCTGAATTGAACTTTGGAATACATACAGTGGTATGCAAAAGTTTGGGCACCCCTGGTCAAAATTTCTGTTACTGTGAATACAACGTTTGTAGTTAAGCGACTAAAAGATGACCTGATTTCCAAAAGGCATAAAGTTTCTGTAATATTTTAAGCAAGATTATGCTTTAATTTCCATCTTTTACAGTTTCAAAATAACAAAAAAGGAAAAGGGCCCAAAGCAAAAGTTTGGGCACCCTGCATGGTCAGTACTTAGTAACACCCCCTTTGGCAAGTATCACAGCTTGTAAACGCTTTCTGTAGCCAGCTATGAGTCTTTCAATTCTTGTTTGGGGGATTTTCGCCCATTCTTCCTTACAAAAGGCTCCTAGTTCTGTGAGATTCTTGGGCCGTCTTGCATGTACTGCCCTTTTGAGGTCTATCCACAGATTTTCAATGATGTTTAGGTCAGGGGACTGTGAGGGCCATGGCAAAACCTTCACCTTGCGCCTCTTTAGGTAATTCATTGTGGATTTTGAGGTGCGTTTGGGATTATTATCCTGTTGTATAAGCCATCCTCTTTTCATCTTCAGCTTTTTTTTTACAGACGGTGTGATGTTTGCTTCCAGAATTTGCTGGTATTTGCTGGAATTCATTCTTCCCTCTACCAGTGAACTGTTCCCCATGCCACTGGCTGCAACACAAGCCCAAAGCACGATTGATCCAACCCCGTGCTTAAGAGTTGGAGAGGTGTTCTTTTCATTAAATTCCGCATCCTTTTTTCTCCAAACATACCTTTGCTCATTGCGGCCAAAAAGTTCTATTTTAACTTCATCAGTCCACAGCACTTGTTTCCAAAATGTATCAGGCTTGTTTAGATGTTCCTTTGCAAACTTCTGATGCTGGGTTTTGTGGTGAGGATGCAGGAAAGGTTTTCTTCTGATGACTCTTCCATGAAGGCCATATTTGTGCAGGTGTCGCTGCACAGTAGAACAGTGCACCACCACTCCAGAGTCTGCTAAATCTTCCTGAAGATCTTTTGCAGTCAAACGGGGGTTTTGATTTGCCTTTCTAGCAATCCTATGTTCTCTCAGAAAGTTTTCTTGGTCTTCCAGACCTCAACTTGACCTCCACCATTCCTGTTAACTGCCATTTCTTAATTACATTATGAACTGAGGAAATGGCTATTTGAAAATGCTTTGCTATCTTCTTATAGCCTTCTCCTGCTTTGTGGGCAGAATTTATTTTAATTTTCAGAGTGCTAGGCAGCTGCTTAGAGGAGCCCATGGCTGCTGATTGTTGGAACAAGGTTTGGGGAGTCAGGGTATTTATAAAGCTTTGAAATTTGCATCACTTGGCCTTTCCTAAAGATGACTGTGAACAAGCCATAGCCCTAACAAGCTATTTAAGGTCTGAGACTTTGGTAAAAGTTATCTGAGAGCTCAAATCTTTTGGGGTGCCCAAGCCTTTGCAATGTGCTCCTTTCCTTTTTTCCCACTCTAAAATTGTACAAAACAAAAATAATACACTAATATTGCTTAAAATGTTGAAAAGAATGTTTTATCTGGAACTGATATCCAAAAGTCATAAAGTTAATCTTCTACTCACTTAACTATTCACAGTAACAGAAATTTTGACCAGGGGCCTAAACTTTTGCATGCCCCTGTATAAAAAGAACAAAATGTGTTTATGTTCAAAGAAACCTTACCATTACCCTACTACGGTAGATATTAGTACTGGTAAGATATTCTGAACTCCAAGAATAGATTCAGAGCAAAGAATACAAAAGTAGAAGTTTTTTCTACATATTTCTGCTTACTTAGGAGTTTTAATTTTCATGCTAGTCATTTTACGGTTTTGCATTTTAAATGTGCTCAAAAGCTTCCTTAAAATGTAATGTCCTCTCCAATACCTGGGAACTTCCATGCAATTCCAGGTAGCATACAGTCACTGCTCTCTCTAAGCTGCACGGGAGCAGCGCCGCGCGGTAACTGAAATGCTCCCGCGCACATAACCTTTGTTGCCACATATGATTTATCAAATTGCGTGTGCTGGTTGTCTGTCATTTCCGACAGTGACGTAACCTGTGGGGGAGGAGTTTTATAGGACAAAGGCTGTTGTACTGGGGCAGTTCCACTCTCTCGGCCTCAAAAATCTCGGTCCAATGGTACGAAAAATCATCACGGCTGGAGGCTTCCTCAGCTGCAATGGATAGCCATGTTGCCTTCTGTGCCTTGTCATTAAAGTGCCATGCAGTTTTCAGGCTGTGTAAACATTTCCTGCTCAGAGCAATGGTTAGTCTATTCAGCTGTAAGAAAAATTAGAGGAAACATTGCCCATAGCACTGGTGTTCTCTGACATACACTCATCCTTTGTTCACATCACTTTCTTTCTCCCCCACCCAGGTTCCATCTCTATATCATCTCCTCCTCATCTGCTTCCACTTATCAATCTCTTTTCCTCTTCCCTGTCTGTCTTGATTTGGCATCTCAATCCGAAAGAAATGATTAACACCTTTGCCTCAATAAGTGAGTGCTACTTGAGCATTGATTTTAGTTCCAGTCTCCAGTATCTGCAATCACTTTGGCTTTCAAGGTCCTCTATACAATGAGAGTAAGAAGGTAACTAGGGGGAAGGTAAGATCATTCAAGGATAAAAGGAGGAACATTTGCTTGGATACAGTTCAGATCCTTAATGAGTACCAAGAAGGTTGTGGAAGATAGGGAGATCAGTACCAAGCAAATTAAAATCCTAGAGATTTCAAAATAAGAGCATTAAAGTGGACAAATCCCAAGATCCTGATGGGATATACCCCACGTTATTGAGAAAGCCAAGAGATTATTAAGGACTTGACCATAAATTCTCGCCCTCTCTAGCCACAGGTGAGGTCCCAGAGGACTGGCAAGTAGCTAATGTTGTTCCATTATTCAAGAAGACAACCAGTGATAATCCCGTAAGCTCAAGACCGGAGAGTCTCACATCGGTGGTAGGGAAGTTACTGGAGAGAATGATTAGGGATAGGATTTATGAGCACCTGGAGAACCGTGGCCTAATTAGGGAGTGCCATCATAGCTCTGTTCAGGCCAAGTCATGTCTTACTAAATTAATTTGAGATTTTTGACGATTGTGATTATTGAAGGTAGAGCAGTGAACATTCTTTACATGGTTTTAGAAAGGCATTTGATAAGATCTCTCATGGGAGGTTCATCCAGAAAATTAAGATGAATGGGATTAATTTGTAGTTCAAATATCATTCAACTATACATGAACATAGCCAAAGGAAACAGCATTCCTCCAGGGCCAAGGTGCAAAACACATTACCAACAGCACACAGTACAAAGCACACATAGCACATATGGTTACGATGTCAGGGAAAAAAGGCACAAAGAAAACAATAATAATATAGCGCAAGTCACTATGTGTCATGACTAGATTGTTGTGGTTCAGCTTGCTCTTTCATCAAGCAAACACTGATCCATGGTGAACTAGCCATTCAGATTCAAAACTGGCTTGCCCACAGAACACAAGAGTGGTGGTGATTGAAGGGACTTATTCACGCTGGAGGTCTGTTTTTAGTGGTGCTCTGCAGGGATAAAAGACCTGTACTGGGACCTCTGCTGTTTGTGATGTATATAAATGACCTGGATGAAAATGTAGATGGGTGGATTAGTAAGTTTGCAGATGATACTGAGACTGGTGGTGTCGTGGATAGCGTAGAGGACTGGCAAAGTATACAATGGGATATAGATCTGTTGCTGACATGGGCAGAGAGGTGGCAGATGGGAGCACAACCCAGTCAAGTGTGAAGGGTTACACCTTGGTAGGTCAAATACAAAGAGGCAGTACACTGGTAAGCAAGATCCTTAACAGTGTTGATTAGCAGAGGGATTTTGGGATTCAAGTTTATAGCTCCCTATAAATAGCTACGTAGGGTGGTTAAGGCGGCATATTAGTCAAGGCATTAAGTTCAAAAGTCAGGAAGTTATGTTGCAGCTTTATAGAACTCTACGTACAAACAAGCTGGAGGAACACAGCAGGTCGGGCAGCATCCGTGGAAACGAGCAGTCAATTTCGGGCCGAGACCCTTCGTCAGGACTGAAGGAGGGGGCAGGGGCCCCACAAAGAAGGTGGGGGGAGGGTGGAAAGGCTGGTAGGTGCCAGGTGAAAAACCAATCAGAGGAAAGATCAAGGGGTGGGGGAGGGGAAGCAGGGAGGGGATAGGCAGGAAAGGTGAAGAAGGAATGTAAGGGGAAAGCACTATGGGTAGTAGAAGGCGGCAGAGTCATGAGAGAGGTGATAGGCAGCTGGAAGAGGAAGCAGAGGGAAAGTGGGATGGGGGAAGGGAGAGGGAGGGAATTACCGGAAGTTGGAGAACTCAATGTTCATACCAAGGGGCTGGAGACTACCCAGACGGTATATGAGGTGTTGCTCCTCCAACCTGAGTTCGGCCTCATCATGGCAGTAGAGGAGGCCATGTATGGACATATCCGCCTCCTGCATCTGGAGGATTGCATACAGACATGATTACCCCATTTTGGGAAAATTTTTAAGGCTCTGGAGAGGGTACAGAAGAGGTTTATCAGGATGCTGACTGGATTAGAGGGTGTGTGCTATAACAAGAAGTTGAATAAACTTGGGTTGTTTTCTCTGGACCAGCAGAGGCTGAGGGGAGATCTGATAGAATTTTTAAGATTATGAGAAGCATAAATAGAGTAGAAAGACACTACCTTTTTTTCCCAGGGTTGAAATGTGTAATACCAGGCGGCATGTATTTAAGGCGAGAGAGGGTGACTTCAAAGGAGATGTGAGGGGCAAGTTTTTTTCAAAACTCAGAGTGGTGGGTGCCTGGAGTGATGCTAAAAGGTAGATTGGAGACTTAAGAAATATTTAGATAGGCACGTGAATGCGAGGAAAATGGAAGGATATGGCCTGTTCCTGTTTTGCACTGTATTGTTCTATGTTCAAACCATTTCCAAAAATATGATAAAGGGTTTTGCCTGGTACTAAGTTTGTACTTGATATTAAATTAAAGCTCTAAAATTAGTTAAGTAGTGTTTGCAAGGTTCTCTAATGCACTGCAGATTAGAAAGATTGTTGTTGCAACTTCCTTAAACAAAAATTACACTAAAACAGTTTAATCATGTAAAAGGGTGATCTGTAAAAATATTTAATTACATACAAATTCCCTTTTTTCTCAGTGTAGTTGCTGCATTGCATCATTTTTATTTAAATACTGTTTGGCAGTTACAGCTGTATTAAAATCAGTGAAACAAACTAGGAAATACAAAATCAGAAATTCTGCACACTAACAATAACAGTTATAACAATGTTCTGTAGTTCATGGCAGAATGTTGGCTTATCACCATGAATCCCCTTACACAAAAAAAAGATAAAAAGTGGAGGTAAATGATTTGTCCAGTTTCAGGTGTAAAGCCATTAACTAAACCATGGGATGAACTCATTTAACCATCATTTTCATCGCAAGATTTAAGATGAGGTGGACGTAGTTGGCTGGTGAGTGGGAAAGTGAAAGCTTTGAAATGTACAAAACCACTTCCTTGTATATTACCAGAATTAATATAATAAATTAAGTCAAAGTGTCAAAAATCCTGAGAAAGTGTACTTTAAAAACAAAGAATAGGCATAGATAACCACATCCTAATTTAGTCACAAAGCATGCATAACATTTTCCTCCACAGCAAACACAAGTTACAGCTTTTCTTCCAAAAGTACCATGAGATTCAATTTTAAAGCCATTTTAAAATTTTCTCTGACACCTCACTCTGCTGCTTTTAACTATTTTTGTACTTTCTTTGGAAAAATGTCATCCTGCTTGCACAATAGAGCAAATTAAAATGGTTACTTTCTAAAGAGCAAAACTACTGCGTTTAGTTTCACAATGAAAGTTCAGCAGTGGTCTGGTTTACAGTTATTACACTGATGTGCAATCAGCAGAAGTACTGTGGGCAGCAGTAATAGTAACAGATTCCCTTACTTGTTAAAATTATAAGAAAACTTCTATAAATGCATATCAGCAAGATACACCCAAATGAAACTCTTATTACAAGTTTTAGATCCTCAATTTGAATGAAAACAAGTTACTAGGGATTGGAACAGTAAGAGCTGGGATTTCATTTGAAGTCAATTGGACAAAGATATCACTGAACAAACAAAGCAGCTATTATTGTACTCAATATAGACTTGTTTTCTGGAAAAAAAAGGGTTGACCAAGATTCATGAATATAAAAATAATAAATTCTATCAACAGGGTAGGTATGCTAATGGGAATTGATGAATCATATATTGAGAACTATACTTCAAATTTCTACTCATTTGTGGTCTTAATACATTACTGTACTCAAAATTCATATAGCTAATATAGCAAGGATTAATGCAAGAATAATTTGCACTTAGTTGATACAGACTGAAACCTGTGAATACAATTTGGATATACAAGTTATACATACTGTACAGGGCATGTTTATTAGTCAAAAACATCTTGCAAGTACTTCACTTTTTGCAAAAAGTGGTTCTTTAGGCATTATTCCTTGGCAAGTCCGTCTTCTCCAACAAGATGCTGGTTGATGTCTTCTATCAACTGTGGCCCTGGTCCGACCTTTGATAAGAAAATCCAAATTGCTAGAGTGAATATTAAGTTCACAAAGATCAATATGTGGCTTGAACAAACAAATTTGGTTATTGATTTCTTTTCCCTTCTAATAGAATTATAATCTGCAAGGACTGATCTCCTGAAATGAGGTAATCAAGTACAGGTAACCTACAAAATAAGAAAACTTTGAAATCCATTCCAATCCTATGAGGGACAAAAAAAAAGTATTCAAAGTAAATTTATTATCAAAGTACATACTATATATGTCACTATATGGGACTCAGAAACATTTTCTTGCAGGCATTCACAGCAAATACAAAGAAACACAACTGAATGAAAAAAAAAAATGACAAACAACCAATGTGCAAATACAAAAAACAAACAAAATAGCAATCCGTAATAAATAAGCAATAAATGTCAAGAACACGAGTTGAGTCCTTGAAAGTGTGTCCACCTGTTGTGGGAACAGTTCAGTGCTGGGATGAGCGAAGTCGAGTTACCCCTTTGGTTTGAGAGCCTGTTGGTCGAGGGATATTAACTGTTCCTGAACCTGATGGTGTGGGTCCTGAGGCTCTATACCACAGGGCTGCCAACCTTTTTTATGCCATGGAACCTTACCATTAACGGAGAGGTATGTGAACCCCATGCTGGGAACCCCTGTTTACCACCCTCCTGATAGCAGCAGCTAGAAGAGAGCATGGCCTGGATGGTGGGGGTCCTTAATGCTTTCCTGTGACAGTGCTCCTTGTAGATGTGCTCAGTGATAGGGAGGGCTTTGCCTGTGATGGACTGTGTTGCATCCACTACTTTTTCTAGGATTTTCCAATCAAGGCCATTGCTATTTCCATACCTGGCCATGATGCAACCAGTCAGTATACTCTCCACTGCGCATCTTTAGAAGTCTGTTAAAAGTTTTAGATGACATGCCAAATCTTCAACAAACTTTGAAGAAAGTAGTGGTGCTGCCGTACCTTCTTTGTACCCAGGACAGATCTTCTGAAATGATAATGCCAGGGAATTGAAAGTGACTTATCCTCTCCTCCTCTGACTCAGTGATGAGGACTGGCTCATGGGCCTCTGATTTCTTCCTGCTGCAGTCAACCAGCTCTGTGGTTTTGCTGACATTGACTGAGAGGTTATTGTTGTGGCACCACTCAGACAGATTTTCAATCTCCCTCCTACATGCTGATTTGTCACCGCCTTTGATTCAGCCTACAACAGTGGTGTGGTCAGCAAAGAAATTCTCGAGAACTATTTTAATTTATTCAACCTAACCAATTTCATTTTATACAAAAAAATTGCCTTATTCAGAGCAAGATGAGAGACTCCAAATACATTTCAACAGAGACAGCTCCTATGGGGCTGAAGTTAATAAATTGTTTAACATCCCAGGTAGAATGAAGGCTATAAAAGTTGGAAAGGCATGAGTTTTTCCCAAAAGCTCACTAGCAGTCAATGAAGTAGGTAACTAATTAATACAATGTTACATCAATTTCAAACAAAAAATAAAGAAATGCATTCAGATTAATAATCACTAATATGGGTCATATCAATTTCTAGAAAGCACTTGGTTATGTTCTAGATAAGTAGTTTGAGAAAAGGAGAGCATGCCATAAAAGGAAAAGTTTGAATCTCAGGCAGATGCAAATATGATTCAATGCAGGAAACTGAAAGAAGATAGATATTTCAATGTGGGAACACAAATTAAAATGGAAAGCATGGCAAATGTGTTCTTCTACCAAACAAAAATATTAAAACAATTGTTATCTTTTACAGGCATAAGCAATCATAATGACAGACAGGATTTGAGTTTATTCCAAGAGGAACGGAATATTTGAAAATAAATGGTAAATTGGTTCCCTAAGCCGGCTCTGCTAATCATTAAACCACTGCTAATCCAATCTGGGGCTTGACACGCTTTTCTCCTCTCTCCCCACTGCTTTGTTATTGAAATACCATCAATAATGCTCTGAATGTTATCAATGGCTCTACCTCCACTGCTCTTTGGGATAGAGAATTGTAAAGGTTTATGACGTCAGAAAAAAAAATTCCTTCTCATGTCTGAAATAAGTTAACTCTTATTCTGAAATTTGGTGTCCTCTGGTGCTAGATACCCTGGTTATGACAGACAGACTCCTTCCATCCATCTCACATGTTTCATTAAGATCTTTCATTCTTCCACACTCGAATGAGCATTGGCCCAATTTCAACTTAATGAGCCTTCACTGCACTACTTCTAATGCAAACACGTTAAATACGAAAGGAATGCTCTCGAATCAGAATCACCGGCATATGTCGTGAAGTTTGTTAACTTTCCAATAGCAGTACAATGCAATGCATGATAATAGAGAAAAAAATGTGAATTACATTAAGTACATATAAATATTAAAAAGTTATATTAAATAGGTAGTGCAAAAAATAGGAAATAAAAAATAGTGAGGTAGTATTCATGGATTCAATGTCCATTCAGAAATCAGATGGCAGGGGGAAGAAGCTGTTCCTGAATCATTGAGTGTGTGCCTTCAGGCTTCTGTACCTCCTTTCTGATGGTACCTCATGGTAGCAATGAGAACAAGGCATGTCCTTGGTGGTCGTCATCATCATCATCTGATGTCACCCAGCTTCCTAAGTAGCAAAAGTTCTGTACTTGTTTTATGTCTTCCCCGTTTATTCTCAGCCTGCAATTAGGATTCTCCTTTTTGGATATCACCATACATTGTCTTTTTGCAATTGATAGATAGACCTATTTTTGCACTTTCTTCAACAACTTTATCAATTAAGTTTTGTAGTTCCTCCTCCGTACTTGCAATTAACACAGTGTCATTCCCAGATCTGAAATTATTGATGTTTTCACCACCAACTTTGATTCCCAAGATGTCTCTTATTTTTGGTAATATTGTTTCACTGTACACATTAAACAAATCAGGGGAGAAAACATACCCTTGTCTAACGCCTCTCTTGATTTTCATAAACTGACTCACTTCTCCATCTATTCTTTCAGCGGCAGTTTGTCCCCAGTACAGATTTCTGATTAGGTGGAAGTCTTTCGAATCTAGATCTAGAATTTCCTGAAATATTTCAAATAACTTATTGTGCTTCACTTTATCAAATGCTTTTGTGCAGTCGATAAAACAAACAAATCTTTTTGCACTTGAATAGCTCATTCTGATAGTATCCTTAACATCAATTTTGCGTTTCTTGTCCCTTTGTCTTTCGTAAAGCCACATTGTTCTTTACCTATCTCAGCTTGTATCTTACCTTTAGCTCTTGTCATCAATATTCTTAGAAGTATCTTGGTGATATGACTCATTAAACTTATGGTCCTATGTAATTCACATTCTATTGCTCCAGGTTTCTTAGGTAGAGTGATAAATACTGATTTTTTCATCTCTTCTGGTATTATTCCAGTCTCATAAATGTCATTGATTAAATCAGTAAGTTTTTCAATTCCATAATCTTCAAGGGCAATAATTTGTTCTATTACTAATTTATCAGGACCTGGTGCCTTTCCTTCCTTCATCTTATTTATTGCATTATGTTTAGAGTCCTTGGTGGTAGGGGTCCTTAATCCTGGATACTGCAGTCACCTCAAAACTTGCCTGTTTATGTTCCATATAGCTTGCAGTAAAGACAAATATTCCATCAGCCTTCCTAACTAAATGCTGTATTTCATGTACAAGGACTCCTGATCCCTTTCTATTGAAAACATTTTATGGTATCACTACTTAAATAACATACTCTTTCATTCGTCCTTCCAAAACTGTAACCATTATACACCGTTTGCCAACATTGTCCCCCAATTTATATCCTTTTACAGACTGCGTGTTTCTCAACTTCTTAAACCACAGCTTTGTATCATCATCAATTTTGGCAAAGTATGCCCCTCCACTTTAATCACATGATTAATATAGATTAATGTCCAGAACACATTCCTGGGGCATCAGGCTAGTTACTGATTGCAATCTAAAAATGAGGCATTTATTGCTGCTTTATTTTCTGTTTATCAAACACTCCCCTATCCACACCAATAAATTAACCCACCCCTGTGCTTTCTTACCCTATGCAGTAGCCTACATGACCTTTAGGTCACCCAAATACACAACAGCACACGTTTTGATGTATCCACCTTACTTGTTGCATCCTGATAGGACTCCAGCAAGTTTACTTTTTTGTAAGATGAAGTTCAGTCTGATTGATCATCCTATGATTTTCTAAATGTTTATTTCTTACTCAACAGATTTTAGCATTCCCCACCCCCCGTGACACTTTAGGATAACTGATTGATAGTTTCCTGCTTTCAGTTCAATAGCGGTGCAATAGCTGGGTTTTCTCCTAGGATCTCTTTAGAATCCAAAGAATTTAGATTATACCCAATGCATCTACCATCTCTGCAGCTGCATAAAAAAGATTACCTTGAATTTGTGCAGTTTTAGCATTCTTACTAGGAGGGTATTAGGCTGGGACAAAATGCAAAACATATTTGACATGGCAAGAGAAGATATCAAATCCAAATTATGTGGAAAAATTAAGGTAACTGCATTGCAAGTGGAAAAAAGCAAAAGAATGCAGCAGGGGATTCTATTTTATTACTTATGCAATTCCTAATTGCAAGCTCTTAGTTCTTAGCCTTATAGAAGACAAGTTAAGCATTTATCCAAGTTAAACCATATTCATAATTTGTGTTCACTGGATTGAGTTCCAGAATCCCACCCTATCCAGTCAAAATATTTTTCTTCAACCTCTTTACTATCCCAGCACCAATTATCTTAAATTTGTGTCTCAATGTTTTGATATTTTCCTCTTTATTCTGATTACATCTCAGATTTTACCAAATTCATATAAATTTCCCATGATCTTATTTTGGTCCTATAAAAACTGCAGCCCAATCAATCTCTCCTTAGACATCATCATTGTAGATCTCATCTGCACCATTTTTAATGCTACATCTTTTTTCTGATAATGAAATGAACAGAACCATATAGTTCTCCAGCTGGTTTTCTTCTGCTCTTTTAATCTATTGCTTGACCTATAAATTATACCAATCTCTTTTAAACAACACTGCCCTTCTTACAGAGGTCTGTAGACCCAATCCCCCTCTGATTATCTGTTGTGTGCAGTATCCTACCATTTATTGTAAAACGTCCAGGCCTTGCATTGTGTATTCCTCAAATACATTAACTCACACACTCTGCACTGCCTCCTATTTGCTACTTCTTTTGTCTATCTAGCCAGTCTATTGATGTATTCTTACGTGGAGTTTTCTTCCTTACACATCATGCCTTTTACATTTTGGATAGTAACTATTAATATAAGCTACAAAAATGACATTATCACAGAGTAAACACAAGAGATTCTGCAGAAGCTGGAAATTCAGACCAATACACAAAATGCTGGAGGAACTCAGCAGGCCAGGCAGCTCTGATGGAAATGAATAACCAGTTGACGTTTTGGGTCGAGACACTTCATCAGCACTGGAAAGAAAGGGGAAGAAGTCAAGAGTAAGAAGGTGGGGAGAGGGGAAGGATTACAAGCCAGCTGGTGATCGGTGAAGTCAGTTGAGGGGGAAGGTGGGTGGGATGAAGTGAGGAGCTGGGAGATGATAGGTGGATAAGGTAAGGGGCTGAAGAAGATGGAATCTGATTGGAGAGTGGACCATGGGAGAAAGGGGAAGAGTGGCACCAAAGGGAGGTGAAGGGCAAGCAGAATGGGGGGGAAGAGAGAAATTACCAGGTTAGAGATATTAATGTATGTGCCACCAGGTTGGAGACTACCCAAACAGAATATGACGTGTTGCTCCTCCATCCTGAAAGTGGCCTCTTCAGCGCAGTAGAGGAGGCCATAGACCATCAAGACAAGACGAAGCCCATGTTATGTAGAGAAAAGCCTGAATTAAGCATTACTGAGCAAACAAAATCTGAAACCAAGAGGAAAAGCAGGAGAACAGAAACTTTACAAGATATTGCTCTCAGCAGTTACCTGAGTATTAATGATGTATCGAACGCCACCCTTAATTGGATCCATGTGGATGCTGGACTTCAGTGGCTCAGGAAGGGCAACTGATTTTACTGGCAAACCTTTCAGGAACCTGGAAAATATGATACAAGAAATGTAAAAAGACAAAATACTATTCCTTTATAATTCTGCTTCCCATCTCCTCACATTTTAAAACTATTTTCATTTTTCAAAGCCATATGCATGAAATTAAAATCCCAAGAAAGTGAATCACAGGTTGTGATTGAATATGTCAAGTCAAGAATCTTTGCCAACATTTCTAGGATACTTCATTTAAGATCAACTACCCTATCCTTGCCAGCTTGATGTCAAGTAGGTAAAGGAGTAATTGGATGCTTCTGTCAAGGAAGAAGTATCCAGACCACAAGGAATTTGGATAATGAATACAAGAATTCTGAGATAACAGTTAAGCCTTTCTACGAATTTATCAAATCTTTGCAATCCACAATTCTCAAAAGGGTCACCAAATAATTGTTGCTCCACAGATATTGTCTGACTTTCAGTATTTCCAGAATTTGGTTTTTATTTTCAAAGTAAATCACAGTGCAAAACGAAATGCCTTTTTTTGTGATGCACGCCCATGGATTAAAGCACGCCCATGGATTAAAATATACAGTAGCTTTAGGTCTACTTTTTATTTTGAAATAACAACACAAGTGTTCCACAGTGTCAACCGTGACTCCTAACAGTGCTTTCAGGTTCCAAATTGGAGACTGAGCAAAAACACATTGGTTGATATTTACGGTATTTAGCAATACAGTGTGGAATAGGCCCCACCAGCTCTTCGAGCCATGCCATCCCAGCAATCCCACAACCCTGATTAACCCCAACCTAAACACAGGACAATCCACCAATTAACCTACCCAGTACATCTCTGGACTGCGGGAGGAAACTGGGGCACCCAGGGAGGATGTAGGGACTCCTTATAGAGGATGATGGGATTGAACTCTACACTCCAAGGCTCCGAGTTGTAATAGCATCACACTATCTGCTACACTACCAGGCCAACACCAGAGAAGCACTCATTGACAGAAGCATCCTTCTGTTCAGACATCAATAATCCACCAACCTGCCTCTCATCCAAACGCAGAAGTTTTCATAACACAATTTTAAAGAACACTTGAGGTGGAATCCTTATATTTTACGTCTTTCCTTCCCACCATCTCCCCCCATCCAGGAACATGAACAATTTCCTGAGTGAAGCGCTTACACTTTGCTCATTGCATGTTATGGATTTGATGGATGAGAATACGACAGATTCAGTCATCACATTTATTTTTAAATAACTCCCAACGGCCAAACAGAAATATAGGATTAGTACGAACGGGTTGTTGAGGATCAGTACAGACTGAGCGTCATAACCTCTAATTCCACACTGTGCAATTTGTTCCTTTGCATAGGGAGACAGACAGCAAATCTGACATTTCTCCCTCTCTCTCATCCCACTCATACCCTCAATTGCATCCCCCTTCTAGCATTCACCATTGTAAGCCAGTACCTGACTGCCATATTGTGCTCCTTGCTGTTTGCTTTGCTATTTTCCAGTGCGCAATTCCATGTGGTGTAACCAGTCCAGCTACTCGTTCACCTACTCAACTTCCATCCATGAAGTGCTGGCAAGGATGTAAGTGTCAGGCTTTGCAAGCTTTTCAAACCTTGTAGTCAGGGCACCTTTTGTCCCTGCTATGTATAGTGGGCAGCTCTCAATCATGCGAACAGTAAATATTGTGAAAGGTTTCTGGTGATATTTCCACAAAATGTCTTTTCCCAAAATAGTTTTCATTTGAGAAAGGGATCTTGCAAAGAGAGGAAGTCATCTGGACAGATATTACTTTTCAGATTATCACTTTTAATAAACAAACAATTGTATATATGTTAGGAAACTGAATAGTTACAAAACCCCATTTATATACTGACCAGTTTTTTGGGCAAGGTAAAACTAAATTGGGCAATGTGCCAAATAACAAATCAAATAGAATGGTGCCAGAGGGTGACTTCCCCCCAGCCCATCAGTGAAACAGTTAAATTCTTCCTCTTCTAATGTCTCTATTTTCCTTTTCAGGATGGCTGGGGTCCTGACGGAGTCTTTGATCTTCAGTGGCACTCAAATCGTGGTTCTGCACGGCAGTGTGTTCCCGTTCTTGGAGCTCGTCAATCGGCCATGTTTTCAATATGTCCAGGTATGGCCTAAAATTGGGCATCTTTAGGGTGTAGCCTTGCACAGCCCTGTGGACACAATTTTTTTGTGAACTGAAACGTCGCAGGAACTGGACCATCTAAACAACAAAAGCAGCTGTCAGAGGCCGCTGCACTGTGATGGATCGCACTCTTTCATTGGGGAATGAGATTTTTGCTGCCGGTTCTCGAGTTGGGGAACTCGAAATAAAAGCAACGCTTCAGACTGTGATTGACTGTTTGCCTTCCCTCTCGTTTTCGAAGGGTGATAGCTGCCTCTACCTTGTTAGTATGAGAGAGAGCCTGCGGATGTCAAAATGTTGGAATGAACAATTAGTTTTTGATGTACTGTAGACCACAGTACATGGTGGGTGATAAGAATGCTGGTGCTTTATGCTAGAATGGGGAGGGTTGACGCTGCTTGCGCGTGTGAGAAGGACAGGGGGCTTCTTAAGTTTTTTTTTCCCTGTAGTTCATTCTTTGGGGTTTTTCTTCTGTTTTGAGGATGTCTGCAGAGAATGAGAATTTCAGGTTGTACATTGTATACATTCTCTGATATTAAATGAAACCATTGAAATATTAAGAATTATCCATCTGCAATTGAGCAACCTTTTAAAGTTCTTTTAAGATAAATATAATTTAGCTGACTAAGATTAACTGACTTGTGATTTTCAATAGCAATCTTTACCTCCATATGCAACCTCAATTTCCTCCAATGCAGCACAAAATTACTAAGATACTAATTATAGTAAATCCAGTGTAACTTGTACACATGGCAACTAAATACCCCATCTGTAAGAACAAAATTAAAATTTATTATTTGAGGAAGGAACCTTCTGGAAGTCACACTAAAGTGGTGAAAATGCCAAGCCAGGATCATTTTTCTTCTAGCCAAACATAGGCTAAGCTCCTTGCCAAAATGAAGATATCAAAGTTATGAATATTTCCTTCATTAGATATCAGACAACAAATTGCAATGACTCTGCAGTAGTAGAAAACTGTACCGAATAAAAAGCAAACACATTAAGAACACTGTAAAACTCACTGGTCACCATTTTCTTCTGGAGGAAAATAATGTTTAACAACTTCCACAAATTCATCCACATGTTGTTCCAGTGTGTAAATGACTGCATTGGGGCCAGCATCAAATGTGTATGCCACCTAAAGAGACCAGCAAAGTGGATCAGAAAGAGAAATGGATTACACATTTCACAGTACAACCACGGACTACCTATACTCATCTTACTCTAAACGACAGTATGACATAGAAGCAGTATTAGGCCATTTGGCCTTTCCAGTCTGCTCTGCTATTCATTCACAGCTGATTTATTTTCTGCTCTCAACCCCATTCTCCAGCCTTCTCCCCATCACTTTTGACACCATTACTAATAAAGGAACTATCAACCTCTTGCTTTAAACATTTCCAATAAATTGCCTCCATACTGTCTGTGGTAATGAATTCCATAGATTCACCACCTTCTGGCTAAAGAAATTCATCCTCATCTGTTCTAAAAGGACATCCTATTTTTGAGGCTGTCTTCTGGTGCTAGACTCTCTCAATGCTGGAAATATCCATGTCCATTCTATCTAGGCCTTTCAATATTCAGTAGGCTTCAATGAGAACTCCCCTCACCCTGCTGAACTCCAGTGAATACAGGTCCAGAACCATCAAATGCTTTCATACATTAAACCTTTTATCCATACCATGGGCTCCTATCTTGTTAAGCAGCTTCATATGCAGCAACTTATCAAAGGCCTTTTGAAAATCCAAGTAAATAACATCCATGAATTCTCCTTTAGCTACCATGCTTGTTACTTCCTCAAAAAAAATCTAATAGATTTGTCAGGCAAGATCTCTCCTGAGGGAAATCATGCTGACTTTGGCCTATTTTATCATGTGCTTCCAAGTACCCCAAAATCTCATCCTTAATAAGAACGTAAGAAATGGAAGTGGGCCATGTGGTCCATCAAACTTGTTCTACAGTTCTTTAAAGTTGTGGCTGATCTAGCTGTAAACTCAGCTCTACTTATCCATCTTCTTCCCATAACCCTTAATTCCTCTACTATACAAAGATCTGTGTCTTAAATATATTTTATGTGGTGGCCTCTCCAGGAAGGGGGATTGAACTCTACAATATTACTAACCTACAATTTCCTGTCCTTTGCCTATATCACTTCTTAAAGAGTGGAGTGACATTTGTGATTTTCCAGTCCTCTGGAACGATTTCTGACTTTACTGATTCTAGAAATGTCACCACTAATGCCTCCACAACTTCTTCAACTACCTCCTTCAAAGCCCTGGGTGTAGTCTATCTAGTCCAGGTGTCTTATCCACCATCAGGCCTTTAAGCTTCACAAGCACCTTTGCTTTAGTAATAGTAATGCAATATACTTCTGCCCCTTGACTCTCTCAAATTTCTGACACATTGCTGGTGTCTTTCACTGTGATAGCTGACACAAATACTTATTCAGTTTACTTGCCACTTCTTTATTCCCTATTACCACTTCTTCAGTATTATTTTCCAGCGGCCCAGTTGTCTCATTCTCCCTTTAGAATGCTGCTTCTTTTGGATGAAATCATCCCACATCTTGCAAATCACTGCCAGAAATTCCCACCACTGCCGTTCCACTGTCACTTCTGCTAGAGTCGCCTTCCAATCAACTTTGGCCAGCTCCTCTCTCATGCATCTGTAGTTACCTTTACTACCAATACCAACACATCTGATTTTAGTTTCTCCCTCTCAAACTGCAGAGTGAATTATATCATATTATGATCACTGCCTCCAAAGGATTCCTTCACTGTAAACTGCCTAATCAAATCGGTGACTGTCAAATGGCCGTGCACGTAAGGAAGATGGCCTTTCAGTCTTTGGTTGCTTATTTAGGACAGAGAAAAGTACAGCACAGAAACTGCCCTTTGGCGTATAATGTCTGTGCCAACCACAATGCCAATGAAAAGTACACATCTATCTACACATTGTCTATACCCCTTCATTTCCTGCCTGTTCAGTGACTATCTAAATGTCTCTTAAATGTTGCTATTGTATCTGCTTCCACCTCTTCCCTAGCAGTGTGTTCCCAGTGCCTGCATTCGGCGGGGCGGGGGTAAGAAAATTTGTCTTGTAAATCTCCTTTAAACATTCCTCCTGTCACCTCAAAGCTATACCCGTAATATCTGACAGTAGTACAGCATAGAAGCGGGCTCCTTTTTGAACTCAACCACGCTGACCAAGATGCCCACCTCAACTAGTTCCATTTGCCCAATATCCCTCTAAACCTTTCCTATCCTGTGTACCTGTTTAAGTCTCCTTTCTGAATTTTCCACTCTGGGAAGAAGACTGACTATCTGCCCCCTCTATACCTCTCACTATCTTAAATACTTTACTGGGTCACTCTTTCAGCCTGTAAAACTCCAGGGAAAACAATCCAAGTTTACCCAACCTCTGCTTGCAGCTAATATTCTTTAATCTAAGCGACATCCTGGTGAACCTCTTCTGCACGGTCTTCAAAGCTTCCAAATCCTTCCTGTGAAGCAGTAACCAGACCTCCACGCCGTACTGCAAATGTGGCCTGATATAGCTGCAACACGACCTCTTGACTTGTACTCAGACACCCTGACCAATGAACAAGTATGTCATATCCCTTCTTTATCATATTATCTACCTGCAACACCACTGTCAGGAAACTATAGAGTTGTGTCCTCCAAGACTACTTAGCAGTATGCAGGAACAGAGGTGTCCAAGTCTACAGATCTCCTGTAGTTGCCATGCAAGTCGATAGGGTGGTCAAGAAGACGTATGGTGTGATCGCCTTCGTTAGTCGGGGGATTGAGTTCCAGAGCCGCAAGATAATGTTGCAGCTCTATAAAACTCTTATTAGACCACACAAAGCACTGTGTTCAGTTTACATTATAGGAAGGATGTGGAAGCTTTAGAGAGATTCAAAGATGTACCAGGATGCTGGCTGGATTAGGAAGAATTTGAATGCATATGTTTGTAATGCGTCAACAAATACTTTAATGAAATAAGAATTTATCATTAGATTCTTAATAAATCAGCATCATATTTTTATCACCATAAGCAGAATAGTCATATTAAAGATGACAATAATGCCAAAACATGGACATTTACATTCGATCAATTACTTCCAACAAATATCTCAGCTGGTGGAGCAGGTTTAGAAGTTAAAAATTTGCCAAGATTTCGTAAGAGACTGCTTTGCACAATTTTTCTATGGTAAAATCTCCTATTGAAAAGACGGCAAGCTAATGCAAATCAGTGAGTGCTAATCACATTTTCATCATACACATTCTTGAACAGTGGAGGGGGAGTGGCAGAGATAGATTTAAAAAGTTACCTATTCTTGGCAAAATGCTAAACTTAACTGTAGTTGTAGTTATTCTCCATTTTGGTCCCATTTACTACGAAGCAAGAACGTTTAAGGGGGAACTACTTTACTGATATTAAGAGTGAACAGCAGAGGAGAAACGTCTGTTCTGGATTTATGAATTCTTGAAAGGGCTTGCCTGCCACACAAATATGTCTTCACACAAGTAGGCCCTGATCTGTCTCTCCAGGTATACAAATAAGGAAGATTAGCAGAAGTTAATGTGGATCCCTACTGACCAAGGGAGCTGAAAATACACACACAGGGGAATAAGGAAGTGGAAATGAAATTAAATACACCTTCATGACAGAAGATAATATAAAATTCCAAGAAACAATGAAATAGTGCAGGTCAAGATTAAATGGGGAACCCCAAAACAAAATTACCATTAGTTTAAAAAATGATCTGGAGAAGTTTGAGGGACTAAATGGTGATAAATTTCCACAACCTAATGAACTGCCTTCCAAGGTTTTAAAGGTGGCAGGTATGAAAATCATGACTAGATGACTAAATGTCATCTTCCTTTTTTTTTTTAAGATTCGAGAATGACTCCGTCAGATTCCAAGGCTACAGAGTTAACATACTGTAAATTTATGAAGAGCAAAGCACATTTGAGAAATCCTCTTTTTTGATGTTATAACTAGCAGAACAATAATCTGATTATATGGTGTTTGGAATTTGGAATTTGAACCCAAGACCATCAAACAAAGATAAATAGATCACATGATATGAAAGATAACAGACTGGCATGGTTTGAGGATTGGCTTAAGAATAAATGTGTTATTTTCCAGATTGTAAGGTTATGACCATTGGGTGACTATAGGATCAGGGTAGGGACCCAGCAGCTTGATGGTTGTGCAAGTGTGAAGAAGATGCTTCAAGAGATTTGATCGGTGAAACAAATTATTCCATCTACCATGACCTCACTCTAGGAAAGAAAATGTGAAATCATTCTCTTTGTTAAAATAGTGAGAGTTTGAAAGATGTCGATGTTAAGTGTGACCATATTGTCTTTATTCATGAATCATTCTAAGTTACTCTGCAAGCACAGAAAGCAGTTAAGGCAACAAACAATCTGCTGGAGGAAGTTAGCAGGTCAAACACAATTCATGTGGGGAGAAGAATTGTTGGTGTTTTGAGTTGAAAGTCTGCATCAGGACCAAACGTGGAGAGGAGAGAGGAGCCTGTTATACAGAGGAGAGGGAGAATGGTGAACCAGGGGCCAGTGGGTGATTGGAGAACCAAGGAGAGGTAAAGGATGACCTGCAGTGGAGAGGGAGGGGTGGAGCTGGAAGCTGAGTGAGGTACATAGAGGCAGCCAGAAAAAGGTAGATGGGAGTGAGGTGGTGGTGGGGGGTTTGGTGGGTGAAGATGGAGATAGCAAGGAAGATTTGTAATAGAGAAAATAAAATCTCTTGTATACAGTCTCTTGTGAAAAATCTCTTGTACAAGTGCAGGAGAGAGAATCTCAAGGTTTGTAGCATCATTACGGAAGGACAAGACCATAAACTAGAGCACCAAATTGCAGGGAAAATAGCCGTCTGTTAAGGAAGAAAGTCCCATCTGTCAAGCAGATAGAGGCAACCCCTAAAGAGATAAAACAAAGAACAAAGAAAACTGGAGTACTAATGAATTAATGTGATATCTGCACAAAACAAATACCTTAAATTTCTGGAAGATATTTTGGGTCAGTAGAATATCTCACTCAAATTGCTTACCAGTGTATGCTGTAACAGGACTTGAATCATCTGCCTTGTTTGATAAACTTAACACTGCTCTACAAGAGACTTTCTTTGTCTGCTGGCCTGATCTGAGCTGTAATTAAGGGGGAACTAGGCTCCACATGAAAGCCAGATTCAGGGTGCAAGCCGAACGCTCAAATCCCAATAGTTTGGGAAAGAGAGAAAATTTGCATTTAAGCAGGGTTATTTATACATCTTTTAAATGTATATCTAGATATTAGTGGTCAACGTACCAGCGTCTGTCCAAAGTAAGAGTTGTAACTGTGTACCAAATTAATGATACATTTGGAAATTTCATTAAGATAGAAGATTGGCGGAAAGGTATCAAGACAAGTGGCATGAAACTGATTGCTGTCCTTCATAGTTAACTGACCAAAAGTTTCAAAATCACGTTGCTTGATGGCTTCAATCATTTTCGCCATTTGTTGTGGAACAATTTCAGCTCGATACTGCAAAACAAAAAGTGCACACGTAAACCAGAAATACTTGCTAAGTCAGGCTGCGTGTCTAAAAAGCGAAACAATGTTTCAGATCAATGACATTCTTTCAGAATAGAAAATGCCCACATCCTTTCAGGTATGAAACATTTGCTACTCAGATATCCACTTTCCATTAAATTCATTATCTTCTGATTAAGCCACAGCAGACCCTGTGTCAATTGTGGCTGCCTCTTGAGTTAGAAGGGTGTGAGCTTCAGTCCCGAGGAAGAGACTGACACTTAAATGAATGCTGAGGAAATGTACCCGACTGATGGAATCATGTATCCTCTTAGATAGATAAAAGACGGCATGATTGAAGAGAAGCAAAAAAATGATGCCTTGGTCAGTATTCATTCAACTCAAAACAATCATTAGAACAATGTTAACCTCTGCCTTTTTAAACATATCCTGTATTACATAATTTACACCTAGTTTCATTTAAAATAATTTCTATAACAAAGGATAGAGAGGATCAGTACAGTGGAGGTTAGTAAAACACTCTACAGTACAGGCAATCTGCCCGTAAGGAGTCTGTACATTTTCCCTGTGACCACCTGGGTTTCCTCCTCGTAGCTGTTTGCAAGTTAATTGGTCATTGTAAATTGTCTCTTGATTAGACCCAGATTAAATCAGGGGATTGCTGGGCAGCATGGCTCAAAGGGCAGGAAGGGCCTACTCCCCTCTGCGTCTCAATAAACAAAAACAGTGAACAGCTGGAATTAGGATGTGATCAGTTTACAAGGAAGATGAACATGAATTTGGTATTAATCCGCCATACAACCAGTTTTTCAATTAACAAAGATCAAGAGTGCTTCCAATGTATGAATTTCACACCTTCAGTAAAGGACTCGTCTTGACACTGGTTTGCATCCCAGAACTACTACTGACCGACTTTTGTTCCGCATTAACCTGTTAAAAAAAAACAATATATATAAATAGCCGACCTCTAGTCCTATTCACTACCATGGAGATCAAAAGCACTCAAACCAGGAGACTTGGAACTTAAGAATTAGATATCAGGCTAACACTAACATTAATAGGCTGGCTTGAGCATGGCATCTGATGACTTCTACTTTTCCAGAAGCTGTGTTTAGTATAAACTAGGTTTCCTCAAATGACTAGCAGAAAAAGTATATAGAGAGAATGAGCAACACACTTTCATAACAAATTCAATACACTTCCTTCTTTGCTGAAATAGAAAGCAAGGACTGATGTCAGAGTGTGACGGCTTTAAAATCCAGCAGTAACAAGGTGAATAAATTACTATTGTGAAAGACTACAATGAAGCAAATTGCAAAGTAGGTTTATGCACTGAATAACTAACTCTGTCATCACAGAGATTTATGATGCAAGAAACGACTGTTTCACCCATTCTGTGTGCCAGGCAATAAAACTATCCAACATAATTCCACTTTCCAGCACAAGGTCCATGTAATAGGTTATATATCCTCATTAAGATGTTTTAATCTATTTTATGTTCATTCTTGGGATAGATGTGGATGACAGGGTCATCATTTAGCATGCACTGTTAATTGTCTTTGAGAAGCTTATTTTAGTGATTTTCTTCACCAGTTGCGAGAGGAAGTTTTGATACAATTGAGCAGTATGCTTCGAATAAAAGTTAAAACACAACCACAGTGCTGAGGTTAGGCCAGAGGGAGTGTGTGCTGTTTCCCTTCACCTCATGATCCATATGAGTTTTTAAACAACCATCTGCTGATTTCATTGTTACAAATATTAATACGAGTGAATCATCTTTTATTCCTTAGTTGCACAAGTTAAAATTCCCTGACTTGCTTTAATGGAATGCAATTAAACAGGTTTAAATTAGGTTTCCTTGATACTCACAGAATAAATCACTTCTATAGTTTTAATGTTTCTTGAATTCACAAAACTACTGTAAAAACAAGATACTTCTATATGGAAGTTTTAATCACCTTTATGTTAGCTTATGTTGTGGTTGCTTTAGCACAGATTTTATTAAACAATCTGTGTAGAAAATCGTCAAGGTCAACCACGGATGTTGTGTGCCAGCTGTCTGCATGATACACGAGGGAAGGCCGTAGAATACAGAGAGCAAGTTGTTGCACATGTAGCAGGCTCCCCCTCTCCCAGTAGCTGATGAACGAGAGAGCAATACAGTTTGGTACCAGCAGCTTCGCAGGAGTTGTCAGTCAGCATTGAACTCAACGCAGCACTGCTTTTGGGGACTTCAGCTCTGGATTTTTTCCCCCTGGGTTTTACACCCAAAGCCTTCCCCATGAGTAGCAAAGGTTTGAATTAAGTTTTCCTTTACACAGAAGAGCTGCAATAGCATTTGCCCAAAGTGACTAGTTTTAAGGTGCCAGTAACCCATCTTTCAGTAGAAACTGTTCTGCCAGCTTAGTAGCTAAGCAACACATAAAGGTCAGATCTATACATCCTGTACTACATTTTCACATTTCAGCTCTGATGAAATCAAGGGGATTTTGGAGACAAAATATTGAGTTGTCTCTTCAACATGGTGGACGTGGCACTATCAAATGGGGCTGAATTTATCAACAATCATTTATACAAATTCACTTACATCCTAACTTTAGCATGACCTCTGTACTAGTTCATCTGTTTCAAAACCTTGACTTTGTAACAATTCCACAGAAACTGGCTTGTTGACTGCACATTAATTAGCTTTGAATTATTTTAAAAATATCGACATCTGTGGTTTCTCATCAGAATCTTACAATGATACATATAGTTTATATCATGCCTCATTCAAAGGTCCTTTTACTAACACAGGGGAATATAGAACTGGTTTCATCTCTCCCATCCTAATCTTTTCCAGCATCTGCAGATTTCCTCGTGTTTGCTCTAATCTTTTCTAACTCTTTGCAGAAATATTTAGAGAATTTTTTTTAAAAATCCAATGTTTCTCTACATATTATGACAATATGCAGAAGAAATTCCATTACACTTGTTCCTTATAACAAAATGTATACTGATGAACACAATGTACACATAAACTACAGTATGCTACCATAGTGTTGATTGGTACAGTCTTCAATGGAACTCTCTCCTGCACATTGTTATAGAAAAATACTAAAGCTGCTTGATGATAAAAGATCATTAATGGTGCCTTAAAGGTTTCAAAATTCAGTTTTTAAACTTAATTTTTTGAAGCTTATTGGTTGGATCCAGCCAAGTTTTCATGAAGAATTAAATAACATACAGAAACAGTTGTTAAAAATGCAGTCTCCACACATGTAGAGCCAAAAGAGGCATTCCTTCAAAATAATCACTGTACTCAACTTCTGCACTCACCACTAATACGAGAACTCGAAGCTCAGGCCAGTGGGTTTCTGGTTCAATCTGCTGAGCGATGCTATCACTTCCATCTTCTTTCACTCCCATACTCCACTGAACAAAACCTCCATACATGCTTCTACATGCACTGCCTGAGCCCTGGCGAGCAATCTCTGAGAGCTCTCCTTCTAAACCAAACAACTTGGCAAGGGCATAAACTGCAAAATAAAGTAATATTACTTAATATAAAGCATCAAAATATACCAGCAATGGGTTGTGGTCAGTAATTTCTACATACCAAAATATTAAAAGCAATAATTGAATCATCTCTTAATAAATGTGGAATTTAAAATTGCTGTCAACAACCAAAAAATCAATTTTCTCCTGCAGGCTCATCATAGCTGTAGTTCAAGGCCCATTGTCCAATTTTTAGAAAACTTTGGCCTCTGCATAATCAAAGGTCTATAATCAATCTCCCAACTTACTTACCCAGACAAGCATAACCAGCTGCAGAGGATGCCAGACCTGCTGCTGTGGGGAAGTTATTTACAGAGTAGATATGAACTTTATAGTTGAGAGTTAATGTGCTGGAATTTTCATCACCACTGTTTCTTCTTTTTCTTGCTAGACGACGGACTGGGAAGAGGAAAAAAAAAGACAAGTTCTTGAGCATCTGCAAACCTAAATAGTTATGCAATTATAAAGCATTATTTTAATACTTTCAAAACCTTGCTTAAACATTAACTGTGTCTGAAACTGTACTTCAAAAAATATATAATTAAAGCAACAAAAATAGGATCATTCTAGAATTTCAGAAATTAAGAGAATGTTAACTGTAAACTGTGCAGATGCAGATATAAATAAATAGCAATAAATAACAAGCATGAAATAACAATATGAGAGTCCTTAAATGAGTGTAGCTATCCCTTTTTGCTCAAGAGCCTGGTAGATGAGGGGTAGTAACTGTTCCTGAACCTGGTGGTGTGAGTCCTGAGGCTCTTGTACCTTCTACTCGATGCCAGCAGTAAGAAAAGGGCATGGCCTTGGTGGTGAGGATCTCTGATCATCGATGCTACTTCTCAAGAGCCAACAAGATCGCATCTGCTGTGGACCTGTTGCTTCAGTAGGTGAACTGGAGTGGATCCAAGTCACCACTCAAGACAGGAGCTGATATGCTTCAACACCAGCCTCTCAAAACACTTCATCACTGTGGATGAAAGTGCCACTGGGTGATAGTCATTTCGACAGGTTACCACACTTTTCTTGCACATCAGTCCAACTGAAGCCTGTTTGAAGCAGGTGGGTACCATACTGCCAGAGCAAGAGGTTGAAGATATCCGTGAGCACACCAGCCAGTTGGTCAGCACGGGTCTTCAGTACTCAGCCAGGTACTCTGTCCAGACCAGACGCTTTCCTTGGATTCACTGTCTTGAAGGCAGCCTGCACATCATCTTCAGATACTGAGACCAAATGATCGGGGGGGAGGGGGCGCATAGTGGTGCATGATGGTTTCTCCACATTTTGGTGGTCAGAAAGTGCATTGAATTGAAGGAGTTAATCAATAAAGTGATGAATGAAGATGTTGGTGGAGAAGATCCAGTTAGGCCAGTCTAGAAAGAAAGTAGTCTGAACTGGTAAGTGTTTCCAGCATTTTTAGTTTTTTTGTCAATTGAGTGGAATGAACCTGAACTGCCTCAACTGCAAATAACTCCTTCCTTAACTGATCAGAACAAAGCAGTTCATTTCAGATCTGAGCGATATCCAATACAGTCATAGTAAGATTTTCCTACTTTTACACTCCCTCCTCTTTGTATTAAAAGTCAACGTCTGGAAATGTTATTATGATTTTACCTAGATGATGCACCATCAATAACTCACGCTGAGACTTAGGAAGTGAGATATCGGCTTTTATTGACTGAAGAACAACACTACATCCTGGGAAAATGAGGGAGAGCAGCAGACCACAGTCGCCTTTATACAGGGGTCTGTGGGAGGAGCCACAGGAGCAGTCAGACAGGTATATCTAGTTCACCACATTCACCCCCCCTTTGTTTAAAAAAAAATCCCCAAGTATATTTACAGGTTAAGTCTATCAGGTGGTCGAATCGTTCGCTGCGATCTACGTAGCTCCGGCTGCAATTGCACAGGAGCCGGAGGTGGTGATGGCACAGGTGCCGGAGGTGGTGATGGCACAGGTGCCGGAGGTGGTGATGGCACAGGTGCCGGAGAGTGGGTTGGTTCTGTCCCAACAGGAGGTGTCAGGGATCCCTCACGTGTGAGCGAGGTCCCTGGAATAGACGCGTACGAGATGCCCGGTACATGAGCGTCGTGAGGAGTCTGGGTGTGGCACGGTGCGTGCGGTGTCACCTCGGGTACAGGGTGCATAGTTACCGTGGAATGCTCGGGGTAGTGGTCTGCTGCTCCGGCGGGCGCCAGGTCGCGGACAGAGACCGGGTCCTCCCGCCCATCAGGCAAGACCACATAGGCATACTGGGGATTAGCATGCAGGAGGTGAACCCTCTCGACCAGCGGTGAGTACTTATTACTCCTCGCATGTTTACGTAGCAGCACTGGCCCCGGGGACGTCAGCCAAACTGGTAGGGTGGTCCCACTGACAGACTTCCTGGGAAAAGAGAATAGGCGTTCGTGAGGGGTGGCATTAGTGGACGTACACAACAGGGAGCGGATAGAGTGGAGTGCCTCAGGGAGGACCTCCTGCCATCGGGAGACCGGCAACCCTTTTGACTTAAGGGCTAAAAGTGTGGCCTTCCACACTGTGGCATTCTCCCTCTCCACCTGGCCATTCCCCCGGGGATTATAACTCGTGGTGCGACTAGTAGCAATGCCCCTAGCTAGCAGGAACCGGCGCAACTCGTCACTCATAAAGGAGGACCCTCTATCACTGTGGACATAGCAGGGATATCCGAACAGAGTGAAGAGCTGGCGCAGGGCTTTTATGACTGACGTGGTAGTAGTGTCGGGGCAGGGAACGGCAAAGGGGAATCGCGAGTACTCGTCAATAATACTGAGAAAATAGACATTGCGGTCGGTGGAGGGAAGGGGGCCCTTAAAGTCAACACTCAGTCACTCAAAAGGGCGGGTGGCCTTGACAAGCTGCGCAGTGTCAGGACGGTAGAAGTGCGGTTTGCACTCAGCGCAGATCTGGCAGTCCCTGGTCATCGTCCTGATGTCCTCCAGGGAGTACGGCAGGTTCTGGGCTTTAATGAAATGGTAGAATCGGGTGACCCCCAGGTGGCAAAGTTGGGCATGAAGGGCATACAGCTGCCTGAGAGTGGTGGGAAGAGAAAGTTCTAACAGGGGGCGCATACGGTCGGGGTCAGGGCCAATGACCCCGTTCTCCACGACATACCC
Source organism: Hemitrygon akajei (assembly GCF_048418815.1). Taxonomy (NCBI): domain Eukaryota; kingdom Metazoa; phylum Chordata; class Chondrichthyes; order Myliobatiformes; family Dasyatidae; genus Hemitrygon; species Hemitrygon akajei. The sequence goes on from NC_133140.1 coordinate 59,264,309, forward strand.
AAGGATAGCGAGTCGTGTGGTTCTGAACACACACTTGTCCTTGTTATAAGTGAGGTTCAAAGCATCGGCCACTTGGAAAAATCGTTGGAGGTTGGCGTCATGATCCGACCAGTCGCGACCACAGATGGTGATGTTATCTAGATAGGGAAATGTGGCCTTCAGCTTGTACTGGTCCACCATCCGGTCCATCGCCCTCTGGAAGACTGAGACTCCATTTGTGACACCAAATGGGACGCGCAGAAAGTGATAGAGCCTGCCACCGCCTCGAAGGCGGTGTAGGGGCGGTCCTCTGGGCGGATGGGGAGCTGGTGATAAGCGGATTTCAGATCAATTGTCGAGTACACCTTGTACTGAGCTATCTGGTTGACCATATCCGCGATGCGGGGTAGGGGGTACGCGTCAAGCTGCGTGAATCTATTGATGGTCTGGCTGTAGTCCACAACCATCCTATTTTTCTGCCCAGTCCGAACAACGACCACCTGGGACCGCCATGGGCTTGTGCTCGGCTCAATGATCCCCTCCCCGAGCAGCCGCTGCACCTCTGAATGAATAAAGGCCCTGTCCCCCGCACTGTACCTCCTACTTTTAGTTGCCACCGGTTTACAGTCGGGGGTCAGGTTGGTGAACAGCGATGGGGGAGGGATCTTGAGGGTGGAGAGGCTGCAAGTAGTGTCAGCAGCACAAGGTGTGGGTCGGTGTGTATGTGCGTGTGGTAACGGAGTATATGGCGAAGTCCCACCAAACTGAGGATTCCTGACAGTGAGTGGTGGGAGGGGCCCGTCATATGCCATAGTCACACTTTTGAGATGGCTCTGGAAGTCCAGCCCCAACAGCACAGGTGCGCACAGTCGAGGCATGACCAGTAGCGCAAAGTTCCGATATTCTGTGCCCTGCACCACCAATGTCGCTACACAACCCCCCCCGGATGTCTGTGGAATGCGACCCAGAAGCCAAGGTGATCCTGTGACGTACCGGCCGTGTCACGAGTCCACAGCGTTTCACTGTGGCCGGGTCAATAAAACTCTCAGTGCTGCCCGTGTCAAACAGGCAGCTAGTCCTGTGCCCCTCCACCAGGATATCCATCATCGACCTTGCGAGCTGGTGCGGAGCACTTTGGTCGAGGGTCACGGAAGCCAGCGTTGAACGGGGCGAGTCGGGGGCGGGGCCTGGTGACGCCAGCAAAGATGGCCGCTCACATCCGGGCATGCAAGATGGCGGCTCCCAGGTCGCACACGGGTAGGTAGGGGCGGGGCCTGGTGACGCCGACAAAGATGGTTGTCCACATCCGGTCATGCAAAATGGCGGCCCCCAGGTCTCAGACGCAGCGCTGCTCGACCCCGGGCGCGGTTTAGATTTACAGACCTTGGCGAAATGGCCCTTCTTCCCACAGCTGGAACAAGTTGCTTCGCGAGCCGGACAGCTGTTTCTGGCATGTTTCTGAAGCCCACAAAAGTAACAGAGTTTTATACTCGGCGAATTCAAGGAGTTCGTGATACCGCGACTGGCAGCGGCGTTGGCGAATTCGCTCGGAACCGGGGAATCGCGCGGCTGGACCGCTTCGGCGTACAGCTGCGCAGCCTCTAACGTATCGGCCGTCTCTATCGCGGAGCGTAAGGTAAGATCAGCTTTTTCCAGCAGCCGCTGGCGTAAATACACTGACCGGACTCCAGTCACAAAAGCGTCTCGGACCAAGAGTTCCGTATGCTGTTCCGCTGTGAGCGCTTGGCAGTCACAAGTCCGCACGAGTGCCTGTAGAGCTCGGAGAAATTCAGCAGTCGACTCCGTAGGCCGCTGTTTTCGTGTTGCCAAGCGGTGCCGGGCATAAACAGCGTTTACCGGCCGCAGGTACTGTCTTTTGAGGGCGGCAAGCGCCCCCTCGTAGCTGGAGAGGTCCCTGATGAATGAATAAACTTTTGGGGCGACCCTCGAGAGGAGAAGTCTGTGCCGAACAGCCAAGTTGGTGGCACGAACCTCCTCCAAGTACGATTGGAAGCACACAAGCCAGTGTTCAAAGGCAAGAGCTGCTTCAGGGTCTCGGGGGTCCAAATCTAGGCGTTCTGGGCGTAAAGCGGTTTCCATGTTGAAATTTCAGTCAATAAAATTGATGCACCATCAATAACTCACGCTGAGACTTAGGAAGTGAGATATCGGCTTTTATTGACTGAAGAACAACACTACATCCTGGGAAAATGAGGGAGAGCAGCAGACCACAGTCGCCTTTATACAGGGGTCTGTGGGAGGAGCCACAGGAGCAGTCAGCAGGGTCTGTGGGAGGAGCCACAGGGGCAGTCAGACAGGTATATCTAGTTCACCACACTAGATCCAAAACATCTTGATTTGAGCAATATCCTATACAGTCAAGGTTAAGATTTTCCCATGTTTACACTCCATTCACTTTGTATTAAGATCAGCATTGGAAAGTGTATTATGATTTTAACTAGGGCACCAAACATCTCTACCTGCTTATCCCCAAAAGTGTCCTTGTTAGCTTTTGACAACAACACTCAGTTGTTTCAGATAAAGCAGGAAGTGCAATGTATTGTAGCAGCATTGGATAGAAGAACCAGCACCCAACACTGATCAAGTATCAACACAATCTATTCTCATGTTACAGGTAATTCAGATTGATGTGCACCTTCCCGTAAGCAAGTCTGCAGCCTTGGGTTTTCGATATTTTCCTCTTTTCCATTTATCCATATTCTGTCCTCCTTGAAACATCGACTAGCAGTGACTGTTGTTGTACTTTTCAACTGAAAAGACAAAATAAAAATGCAAAATTGATTATGAGGGTTATTTAAGAAAAAAAAAAGTACTTTTGACAGATTTTCAGAATTATACAGCACAAAAACAGGCCTTTGCAACCCATTTCACCTATGCCAACTGTGATGCCTTTCTATGTTACTCCCATTTACCTGCATTCAGCCCATCCCTCTACTCCTTTCGTATCTCCGTCCAAATGCTTTTTAAATACTCGGCTACCTCCTCTAACTTGTTCCAAATGTTCACTATTCTGTGTAAAAAAAAATATAACCCTTCAAATCTCCTTTAAAATTCTCCCCTCTGACCATAAACCTATGTTCTCTAGTTCTCAACTCCCCTGGGAAGAATTACTCTAACCATCTATCCTTTGTATGTAGCCCATGATTTTGTAAACCTCTGCAAGATCACCACTCAGCCTCCTACATTCCAGCTTTTCCAATCTCTTCTTACATCTGCAGCCCTCCATCACGGCAAACCTCTTCTGCACTCTTACCACCACATTCTTCATGTGTAGAGGCGACCAGAACTGTACACAAAATTCTAAATGCAGACTTCCCAATTTTATTGATTCATGGCATTATGCAAGCCACGCAGAAAGAATGCACTTTTTTTTTTAAACTTTCAACATATCTGTCACCTAAAAAGTCATGAGGCATGTGATCCATGGGAACTTGTGTCTGGATTTGGAATTGGCTTGCCCGTTGAAGGTAAAGGGCACTAGTAGATACGTATTCTGCCAGGAGGTTGGTGACTACAAGTGTTCCGCAAGGATCCGTTCTAAGACCCTAACTACTTGTGATGTTCATATAGGACTTGAATGAGGAAGTGAAAGCTAAATTTGCAGATGACACAAAGGTTGCTGGTGTGTGGATAGTGTAAAGTTGTCATTGGGATCAAAGGGATAGATAGGATGCAGATCTGGGTGGATAAGCGGCAGATGGAATTCAAACTAGAAAACTGTGAAGTGATACACTTTGGAAGATTGAACTCAAAGGCAGAGCATGGCAGGATTCTTAGTGTGCAGAAACCGAGGTGTCCAAGTCCACTGATCTCTCAAAGTTGCCATGCAAGTTGACAGATGGTCAAGAAGACATACTGTATGGTATGTTCACCTTCATTAGTTGGAGGATTAAGTTCAAGAGTGGCAAGGTAATCCTGCAGATCTATAAACTCCGATTAGACCACAATGAGAATTGTTCAGTTTTGGCTGCTGCATTATAGGAAGGATGTGGAAGCTTCAGAGAAGGTACAGAGGCGATGTATCAGGATGCTGCCTGGCTTAGAGAACATGTCTTTTGTGGAAAGGTTGAACAAGCTATAGGACATTTCTCTTTGGAGGGAAGGAGGATGAGAGGTGATTTGATGGAATTGTATAAGATTTCGAGGGGCAGATAGAGCAGATGGAGCCAACACAATTTTCCCCAGGTGGCAATGGCCAATACCTTAAGACACATCTTTAAGGTGAGTGGAGGAAAGTTTAGGGGCAATGTCAGAATAGCTTTTTTGTTAATAAACAAAGTTTTGGGTGGCTGGAACGCACTGCTAGGGTTGGTGGCAGAGGCTGATGGGGCAATGGGGACATTTAAGAGACTCTCAGATAAGAACATGGATGCAAGAAAAATGAGGGTTATGGGCTGTATTAGAGGGAAGGGTTAGATTGATTATGCAGTAGGTTTACATAGGTTCTGTTCCATGTTGTTCTATGTTCCATCTTATATTTTCATCAAATTATTTACAGGAACCAAATAGAATTCCTTCAGATAATGCCCACTCCCAGGTCAGTTGCAATATCACCAAAGTTGGTGGGTTATGGATTTTATTGGTAAGTGTCCTTAAACATCAGTTTTCATTTACCCTCACGTTGATAAGAAAGTGTTTCCTTAATTGATCGTTTCAATGAATTCCAATAATCCATTATCCCATTGTTTGGAAATCTTGATGGCTCAGCATCTGGCTCATAGAAGTAAATTTCAATAGTCTGGAATATCTGCTAGTTCTTGGAATGCTGAAGGAAAAGATTTTTATTGTATATTCAACAATCAATCAATTAAACAGATTGAAAACATAGCATGCACGTGGTTGAGGTTGTGCAATAAACTGATTAAATTGTTCTCCATCTCATTCATGAGAGTAAACTATATTAATACTTCAAATGCTGCCCTTGCTGTGGTCAATTAGCACAGAACTAGAAACCAAACCAGACAGCTTATCGGACTAGCTTAGTCTGCAACAGTTTCACTCTTTAGATAACCTCTTTAGTTTGAGGACAAAGTAGAAGACAGATATTTGTGGGGGAAAGAAATGGACTTTGGGCCAGGCCAGCAAAACTCCTTCAACATTTCAATTACTTGCAGCCTCAGAACTTACCTGGTCTTGGTGTAATGTTACACTCAGGGAAGAATTAATTGGCAGAATCAAGTCTGAATTTCGTTTCCCCCCTACAAGCAAGAAATAAGAGTTTTAGTTTCTCATGATAATATACAGTATAATATTAAAAGTTTCCTCATATCAGCTAAGAATTTGTTTCTCATCATTTCTAATAGCCTGACACTTCTGCAGAAAGTATGCAATACTGTTCCATAATCCCATTACATCAATGGAGTTTGTGATGGAAGGGAAAACAGGAACAACAACAACAACATTTTCTCCTTCTGCACCCCATCACCCAGTGGGGGCATAGACTTCCGAAAGCAGCTCATCAGACTCCTCCGCCCTGCTGGGCCAGCCAGTCTTTCAAGTTGACCCCAGGTGTAGCCCAACTACTCTCAGACATGAAGTCCTTGGAGCTTCTGTTGGCATTTCTGTAGCTCTGGGTTTTTACCGGATTGGATTGCGAGCCCCATGCCCAACCCTCTACTTTCATAGCCAGGCTTGGGACCATCCATGGCAGAATTAACATTTTAGCATTAATAAATGTACAAACAATTAAAAAAAACAAAGAATACACTTATTTTAATCCCTCATAGCTGTTCAACCTGAAATTAGTGTGCATGGTTTAATAAGGCACAGACAGCAGGAGGAGCGTTCCCAGGTCCAGTGATGGAACATAACCCAAAAGGTGCTGACAAAACTCCAAAAGATTCTGGATTACCCCAATCATAAAATGTACAACAATTCCAGTAGTGGAATAGGTTCTTTGGCATACAAAGGCAATGCTGATCATAAGCCAAATTAAACCAATTCCCTCCTGCCTGTACGTAAACACTTTAATATGGAGGGATATGGATTATCTAACAGCTTCCTAAATGCCACCATCCTATCTGCTTCCATATGCACCCTACAACTGTGCAAAACTTGCCACATACAACTCCTTTGAATATTCCCCCTCTAATCTTAAATGCACATCCTCCAGTACTTAACAATTCTACCGTGAAGTAAATAAGTATGACAGTCTACCCTATCTATGCTTCTCATAATCTTACAAATTTCTATCAGATCTCCCCCTCAACTTCAGACACTCCAAGAGAAAACAGCAGAAGTTTGTCCAGCCTTTCCTTACAGCTCAGTGTCTAAATCAGTCAGCATCCTGATAAACCTGCACAAGTTGATTACTGTCCTCATTCTCACTGACATTCTCCGCATAAACTATTGAGGAACAACTTATGAGACACTTTTCCCCACCAAATTTCCCATCTACCCATGCAGTGTCGTGGATTAATCGTTATCCCACTGGCTCCTTTCACAGTTGTCCCTTGGTCACCGCCTACAAAACACCAAACTACTCTAAACTTCCCTCCAAAAAACATCCAAATACTACTTTATCAAGGTAACAACATTAACATCTGCTGTGTCTAAACTGTATTGATCATAGTTCGAACCTAATCACTAAACTGTGGTATAGTCTCCAGTTTTCTAGGCCCTGTCCTGTTTTGGTGGCCTCAATCTGCTTTGCCCTTTCAGAGTTTCTTCTTAACTTTTATCTTGTTCCCTATTGCCCACCTCAAACCCACATCATTATAACCCCTTCCTTCATTTTAGATTATTTTTATAAGGCCCCTCCAATGGGCAGTATACCATTTTTGCTACTTGCAACCTCCACCCAAATTCCTCTTGCCTTTTTCTCTCCTAATTAACTTGGTTTCAGGCATCTCCAAGCATCACCTTGTATGTACAAACCTTTGTACCCATATTCCCTTAATCATGCAATCATTTGAATTTCATTGTGTGATTAACAATCACATTTGACAAATTCAGTTTACTTTCAGCTACGTAATTTCTTATGTTCCTTTCCCCTATCTCTTGCATGAGTATACGTGCCTAACAGATCCTTAAACTCTCATTAGTCCAGTCTTGGGCTATGACACGTAATTACACAACCTTTGTACTCCGGCTCACCACCCTTGTCATTACTTGGATGTTTCACTCTACCAGAACATTTATTCTCTTCTCCAACTCTGACGATAAGGCCTTGGTATGGACACTCAGATTTTGCAGGTAAAATTAAGTACAGAGTTAAAACCATTGAGTGGATATTCGTCACCAGATTAAATAAGTACCTTCAGGTTTCACCTTCTCTTGAACATGATAAAACTTGGTGTCCATTCTACACTACCAACAGCTGTCCTGAAGCCATTACAACTCCATTGACCTTGCTAACTGCACAATCCAAAGCTCATTTGCCTTTCAGGGAAAGGTGGTCACAATGCAAGCAAAAAGAAATCAGGTCAATATTTAATTGCTTTGACTCCAAAATGTTACACTTGACATTTAATGTGAACAGAGTGGACAAAGCAGCCCTATAATCTGAACATTTCAGTGACAATATAATGACTGGCAACACCTCATTATACCCTTGCTCTACAATATTTATTGGGTGGAGTATTTGAGGAGCAACAAAAGATTACCACCTCCTCCCCCGCCCCCCAACGCCAGTAACCATGGCCACAAACATTTAATGCACTGATGTTAATTTTAATTTAACACCACATACAAGGTTGCAGTGCTAGATTCAAATTAATGGCAGAACAAAGGAAATTGGAAAAAAACAAGTCCATCGAATCAGTTGATTAGACATTGAATTGAAGCATTTGTGAGACAGAAAATCAAGTAGAAATTGCAAATGGATTTTCTTTTCAGTAAGAATTGAGGTTGAGGCAGGATCTGAAATAAAATAGAAAAATTCAAGTGTAATTAAGGTTTATAGTAGTTTAAAAATCTGAGGATATTTGACTTCAGGGTCATTAGACTGCCAGGGTCAGGGAGATTGTTTTTAATTATGAGCTGTGACTGAGACTGAACATAGTTGCTACTCATTCAACATTTTCAATTATTTTTACAATGGCAGGAAAGGTATAAAAAGAGATTTTAACAGCAATTAAGTCTGGAAAAGAAAATGACCGTGAAGGCTACTGAAATGAGAGAGCAACACCACAGGCATCATACAATTAATAGTGTTGTCTGACCCAAGATAGCTTGACAAGAACAGAAACTTGAGCAAGTCAAGCATCATCGTACAGCAGAGCCTGTTTGCATCCATTAAAAATAAGAGGGTTATTAGGGAGAGGATCAGAGCACTCGAGGATAAAGGAGGGAATTTATGCTTGGAGCTGGAGTAAGTGGGGAAGGTAGTGAGCAAATACTTTGTGTTGATATTCACCAAGGGAAAGGATATGGAGGATAATGAGAGGACAGAAGTGTATGCTGATATTCTCCAGCATATTGATATCGAGGAGGAAATTGTATTAGGCCTCTTGAAGAACATTAAGCTTGGTATGTGCCCAGTGCCTATAGGATCTATCTGAGGTTATTGAGAGAAGCAAGATAGGAGATTGCTGGAGCTTTGACAGATGTTTTATCGGATAGTCACAGGTTACATTTCAGAGGTCTGGCTAAAAGCTAAAGTTGTTCCTCTGTCTTAAGAGGGCAATAGAGAAAAAAAAAGATTAGTAAGCCTTAAATCAGTAATAAGGAACTGGAAAAGAACCCTAGGAATAAGTACTATTCTTATTCAGTGATAGGTAAGTTGATGGAGAAGATGGGTTACTAAATTTACTGATGACACAAAGATAGGATGCAAAACTGAGCTGAGAAGTGGCAGATGGAGTCCAAGATAAGTGTGAAGTGGTTCATTTTGGTAGGTCAAGTATGATGGTAAAATATAGTATTAATGGTAAGACTCTTGGCAGTGTGGAGGATCAGAGGGATCTTGGAGTCTGAGTCCATAGGACATTCAAAGCGTTGGCCTTCATCAACCGTTGAATTGAGTTTAGGAACCGAGAGGTAATGTTGCAGCTATACAGGACCCTGGTCAGACCCTACTTAAAGTACAGTGCTCACTTCTAGTTGCCTCACTATGAAATGGATGTGGAAACCATAGAAACGGTGCAGAGGAGATTAACAAGGATGTTGCCTGGATTGGGGAGCATGCCTTACAAGAATAGGTTGAGTTTTTCCTTTCTGAATTAATATTTCTACTTCACTAGGTTTTGGCATCAACATTGTTTGTCCCAACTTTTCTCGTAAATAGGCTTTTAATTGAAAATAACAGAAGAGCATTATTTGATATTTTATATTTATTTTTTAATTGATCAAACAACATCAATATACCTCCTTCAAAACAATCACCTATATATTTAATCCCCTTTTGGAACCAATTATGTAAAAGTTTATTATCCATTGTAAAAGGAATAAGCCTATTTTGAATTAACGTTCTTTTTGCTAATAAAGATTTCTTTATCTCATCGTCCATATTTACCTTATTCCATAAATCAATCAAGTGTCTTAATATAGGAGATTCTTTTTTTTCCCGTATCCATTTGGATTCCCATTTATATATAAAATCCTCTGGTATATTCTCTCCTATCTTATCTAATTCTATTTTAATCCATGCCGATTTTTCTTCATCAAAAAAAGACGCAATAAATCTAAGTTGATTTGCTTTATAATAATTCTTAAAATTTGGAAGTTGTAACCCGCCTAAATCAAATTTACATGTCAATTTTTCCAACGATATTCTTGACATCTTACCTTTCCAAAGAAATTTCCTTACATATTTATTCAGTTCTTGAAAAAACTTCTGAGGTACCGTAATTGTATTGGTAAATTTTGAAATAAATATTGCAATCTAGGAAATATATTCATTTTTACAGCATTAACTCTACCTATTAATGTTATTGGTAACATCATCCATTTATCAAGATCCTCTTTTATTTTTTTTAATAAACAAATAGTTTTGTTTATATAAATTTTTAACATCGTTATCAACTCTAATACCTAAATATTTTATCCCATTCATTGACCATCGAAATTGAGTTGCTATTATATCTTGTATGTATAATTTGATTCAAAAGCAAACAATTAAGTTATGAATTCATAAATCTAGCCAAAATGGGAATCTGATCTGAATGTTAAAATTGATGGAAAAAATTGGTCAAGATTATGTTCTGATAGTATGAGAAATACAATAAATGTTTGACTTAGATTAATACAATATAATTTTTTACATCTATTATATATAACACCACAGAAAATAAATAGATTTAATTTAAGTATGTCTGACCAATGTTTTCGATGTAGTCAAGAAATTGGTACTTTTTTACATTCTACCTGGTCCTGTTTTAAAATTCAACCATTTTGGATAAATTTAAGACTTTTATTGGAACAAATTATTGGAGTACAACTCCCACATGGTCCATTATTATTTTTATTAGGAGACATTGAAGGGACAATACCGAAACTTAAATTGAACAAGTATCAGAAAAAATTTATAAAAATTGCATTGGCAGTAGCCAAAAAAGTTATCGCAGTTAGTTGGAAATCTGATTTATATTTAACTATGGATCATTGGAATAATGAAATAGATAGTTGTATTCCATTTGAAAAAAATTACGTATAATCTAAAAAATGAATATGATATATTTTTGAAAATTTGGTTCCCATACTTACAAAAGATAGGATTAAATACACAGGTCTTTTGAAGATAAAATCATAGTAATTGGGGAAAGTAAAAATAAATATCAAAATTATTTTGAACTCCATGGAGCACATGGGGGTCCTCCGATATCCAGGCAATCTTTTTCTTCTTTCTTTCTTTTCTTTAGATAAGGGTTAAGGGGGAGAGGGTTAAGGGGAGGGGGGAGGGTCAACATTATTTTTCTTACTATTTTATTATCACATTTATTCCTTGTAATTTCTAAAATTTAATAAATAAATAATAATAAAGAAATTTTTAAAAAAGAATAGGTTGAGTGAACTCAGCCTTTTATCCTTGGAGTGACAGAGGATGAGAGGTGACCTGACAGAGGTGTACAAGATAATGAGAGGCACTGATGTTGTGGACAGTCAGAGGCTTTTTCCCAGGGCTGAATGGCTAGCACAAGAGGGCACAGTATTAAGGTGCTTGGAAGTAGGTACAGAGGGGATGTCAGGGCTGAGTTTTTTTTATACAGAGTGGTGAGTGTGTGGAACGGGCTGCCTGCGACGCTGAAGGTGGTGGATATGATAAATTATTTTAAGAGACTCCTGGGCAGGTACACGGAGCTCAGAAAAAGAGAGGGCTATGGATAAGCCTCGGTAAGGACGTGTTCGCCACAGCTTTGTGGCCGAAGGGCCTGTATTATGCTGTAGGTTTTCAGTGTTCTGTGCTCTTTCTCTTGAAAAACATATACTTACTAGACTGCTTTTGTGCTGAGGAGGTCATAACTCACAAAACTTGCTCATGTTTTATTTCAGGTGGAGACAAAAATGGTTGAGGCAGAGCAATGATGCTGTTCATCTGGTAAGGTTTTAGACAAGGTCCCCTTGTAAGGCAGATTCAAAAAATTAAGGCATATTGGATCCTTGGCGAGATGGATTCAAAATTTGCCCGAATACCCTTGGGTGAGTGGTGAGACCTGTTTGTGATAGGCACATGCACAACTACACACTCACACAAATGATCTGGATAAAAACAGAGGTCGGCTGATTAGCAAAGTTTGTGGAGCCGTGGACAGTGAGGAAGGTTGCCAAAGGATTCAGTAGAATGTTGACCAGTTGGAAATGTGCATAGAGAAATGGCAGATGGACTTTAATCCAGACATCTATGAGGCTTCGCACCTTGGGAGATAAGTGCAAAGGGAAATGTTAGTGAATGGCAGAATCCTTTGGAGCAAGAATCTGAGGGATCATGCAATGCACTGTTCCTCAAAAATAGTAACACAAGCAGATAGAGGATAAAGAAAGCATACAGCATACCCGCATTTGGAACACTGTGCAGTTTTGGCTGTTGCATTACAGGAATGATTTAATTTATTTTATTTTATTAGAGACATAGTGCAGAACAGGCTGCAAGCTGCAGTGCCCAGCAACCCACCTAACAATAAGATCTTAAAACTAGCCTAATCACAGGACAATTTACAATGACTGGTTGATTTACAACCAACTAACCGATATGACTTTGGACTATGGGAGAAAATCAGAGCACTCTGTGGAAACTCACGCTATCACAAACCCCTTACAGATGGCACCAGAATTGAACTCTGAATTCTGATGCCCCGAGCTGTAATAGCATTGTGCTAACTGGTAGGCTGATTAGCTAGGTTTGTTCACCAGATTTTGCCTGGTTAGGGAGCATTAGCTACGAGGAGAGATTTGGAAAAACTCAGATTGTTTCCTTGGGAGCATCTGAGGCCAAGGAGAAGTACACAAAATTATAGAAGTATATAAAACTCTGAAAGGCATACACAAGGTATAAAATCAGAGCCTTGCATATTTTGTGAGTGTTGCTCTTTATCCCAAAGTTGGGAATGTCAAATGTTAGATGGCCTAGTTTTAAGAAGAAAAGTGAGATATTTTAAAGGAAAATTAGAGAAATTTTAAAGTAAATTTAAAGGACATTTGGGAAAAAGTGACGTTCTTTTTTTAAAAATAAAAACAAAGAGGCAAGAACCTGAAGCCTGCTAGGAGTAATGGAGATGTAAGACCATCATTCGGTTTAGACAGGCATATCTGTGCACTTGTAATGCTACTGTGAAACAGTAACTTCCTTTGGGATTACTAAAGTATGGATCTAGCAATCATATGAATTGGTTGGAACCGTATCATTAAATTTTAAAACACAGAAGGTGCCATTCCATTTGAGATAGTTACCACATTCCCCGTAACAGTGTAACTTGAATGGCTAAAAACGGTTAGGTACAGTATACTGATGAGAAAAATTAGGATGCAATAGGAAACAAAAGGAGAAGGCCGGTGCTCGTTGGTAGATTCAGTTTCAATACTCACAGTACTTTATCACAGCAATATTCACTGGAGCTGTACAGGTAATCCGCAAAGGGTTGCCGTCCTCAGCCATCAACACGGTGTAGTAGCCCAGCCAGCTGCTGGGGACCAGACGATGCCGTCAATCACACCATTCTGTCACCTTTCCATCGCCTCACGGGGATTGGCTGACCATTCGCACCATGTAAATTAACCACCAATAGGCAACGGCGACATCGCTAATATCATCAGACAAAACGGTTATCAACCAATCACCACCACAATATGATCACCACGCGGTATTGTCAGTCCCAAATTGACCAATGAGTGCCAAGGGGAGCACAGCCGAATCCCAGCACCATGTTTATGCGGGGCTAAGGCCCTTCCTACGTACGGCTCGCGTTCGCTTTTCAACTACTTTTGTCGATTTTAGATTGTTAATAAAGTTTTAAACATTGATTGCATCCTCTTACATATGTTTATCTGATATTCAGATACCTACGTTCGCAAAGCACATCAATCCCTCATCGGGTTTGAGGGGCGTTCGAAGCAGGGCGCAAACCGTGCGTTAATGTCACGTGATATGTGTGCCCCTTCCCCGCTGATGACGTCATCTCAGCACAATCCAATGGTGTTGGAGCATCGCAGAAGCGGGACGGTCAGCATAGCAACGGCACCAGCGAACGAAAGAAAGCTTAAAGGCAAGCGGGTTAAATGTCAGATCAGAGGGAGGAAATGTGCAAAACAAAATGTAATTGAGCAGTAAAACTGGAGGTTGAAAGTCTTGAAATAAAAACATAAAATAGTGGAAGTATCCTGTGTGTCAAGGAGAGAAAGCTCACTGAGTGAAACCCTAGCTGTTTCCCAGAGACCTGATGATACAGAAATTAGACATCTTCGAACTTGGGCTGAAGCATTTAAAGGCAGCAGTGAGCTGTTTCCACCTGCTTATCGATTTTTTTAAAAAAAACTCAATAATAGTTGATTGTTTGTAGATAAATGCAAAGTTTAAAATTTGTGTTTGCAGTTTTAATAGACAACATATGAGATCATGACCATGACCATATAACAATTACAGCACGGAAACAGACCATCTCGGCCCTTCTAGTCCGTGCCGAACGCTTACTCTCAACCTAGTCGCACCGACCTGCACTCAGCCCATAACCCTCCATTCCTTTCCTGTCCATATAGCAATCCAATTTTTTTTTTTTAAAATGACAATATCGAACCTGCATCTACCAATTCTGCTGGAAGCTCGTTCCACACAGCTACCACTCTCTGTGTAAAGTTCCCCCTCGTGTTACCCCTAAACTTTTGCCCCTTAACTATCAACTCACGTCCTCTTGTTTGAATCTCTCCTACTCAATCAATGGAGAAAGCCTATCCATGTCAACTCTATCTATCCCCCTCATAATTTTAAATACCTCTATCAAGTCCCCCCCCCCTCAACCTTCTACGCTCCAAAGAATAAAGACCTAACTTGTTGAACCTTTCTCTGTAATTTAGGTGCTGAAACCCAGGTAACATTCCAGTAAATCTCCTCTATTTTGTTGACATCTTTCCCGTAATTTGGTGACCAGAACTGTACACAATACTCCAAATTTGGCCTCACCAATGCCTTGTACAATTTGAACATTACATCCCAACTCCTATACTCAATGATCTGATTTATAAAGGCCAGCATACCAAAAGCTTTCTTCACCACCCTATCCACATGAGATTCCACCTTCGGGGAACTATGCACCATTATTCCTAGGTCACTCTGTTCTACTGCATTCCTCAATGCCCTATCATTTACCGCAAGATACAGGAGCAGAAATAGGCCATTTGGCCCATTAAATCTACTGCACCATTTTATCATGGCTGATCCATTTTCCCTGTCAGCCCCAAACCCAGCCTTAATTATACTTGGCCTCCACAGCTGCCTGTGGCAATGAATTCCAGATTCACCAGGCCCAGAGCCATGAAACACTCTTTGTAAGACAAGCTATTCAATCCTGGAATCATTTTCGTGAACCTCCTTTGAACCCCTTCCGGTGTCAGCACATCTTTTCTTAGATAAGGGACCCAAAACTGCTGACGATACTCCAAGTGTGGCCTCGCCAGTGCTTTATAAAGCCTCTACATTACATTTTTGCTTTTATATTTTGGTCTTCTTGAAATGAATGCTGACACTGCATATGCCTTCCTCATCACTGACTCAACCTGCAAGTTAACCTATAGGGAATTATGCACAAGGACTCCCCAGTCTCTTTGTGCCTCAGAGTTTTGAATTTTCTCTCTATTTAGAAAATAGTCATCCCTTTTATTTCTTCTATCAAAGTGCATGACCATACACTTCCTGCCACTGTATTCTGTTTGCCATTCTCCTCATCTGTCTAAGTGCTTATGTAGCCTCTCTACTTCCTCAAAGCTACCTGTCCCTCCACCTATCTTCATATCATTTGCAAACCTTATGACAAAGCCATCAATTCCATCATTCAGATCATTGACATATAACATAAAAAGAAGCGGTCACAAACAGACCTCTGTGGAACACCACTAGTCACTGCCAGCCAACCAAGAAAAGCTCCCTTTATTCCCACTCTTTGCCTCCTGCCAATCAGCCTCTGCTTTATCCATGCTAATATTTTTTCCTATAATACCATGGGCTCTTAATGTATTAAGCAGCCCTCATGTCTGGCACCTTCTCAAAGGCCTTCTAAAAATCCACGTACACAACATCAAGCAATTCTCCTTTGTCTATCCTGCTTGTTATTTCTTCAAGAGTTCCAACAGATTTGTCTGGCAAGATTTTCCCTTGAGGAAATCATGCTGACTACGGTCCGTTTTATCATGTGCTTCCAAGTACCCCAAAATCACATCCTTAACAATTGACACCAACATCTTTCCAACACCTCAGGTCAGACTAACTGGACTATAACTTCCTTTCTTCTGCCTCTCTCCCTTCTTGAAGAATAGAGTGACATTTGCAATTTTCCAATCTCTCGAAACAATACCAGAATCATTACTAATGTCTCTACAATCTCTTCAGCCACCTCTTTCAGAACCCTGGGGTGTACACCATCTGGTCCAGGTAGCTTATCTACCTTCAGAACTTTCTGTTTCCCAAGAAGCTTCTTTCTTGTAGTGGCAACTTCACACACTTCTGACTACTGATACTTGGAACTTCCATCATACTGCTAGTGTCTTCCACTGTGAAGACTGATGCAAAATACTTGTTCAGTTTATCTGCCATTTCCTTGCCCACCATTACTACCTCTCCAGCATCATTTTCCAGTGGACCGAAATCCACTCTTGCCTCTCTTTACATTTTATGTATCTAAAGAAACTTCTGGTATCCTCTTTAATATTATTGGCTAACTTACTTTCATATTCCATCTTTTCCTTCTTAATAACTTTTTTAAATTTTCTGTTGGTTTATAAAAGCTTCTCTATCCTCTAACTTCTAACTAATTTTTGCTCTATTATATGCCCTCTCCTTGGCCTTATGTTGGCTTTGACTTCAATTGTTAGCCACAGGGGTTGTATCATCTTTCCTTTAGAATACTTCTTCCTTTGTGATGTAGATATCCTTCCAAATTGTTTCCAGAAATTTCAGCCATTGCTGCTCTGTGGTCATTCCTGCCAGTGTTCTTTTCCCACCAAATTTGGCCAACTCCACTCTCATACTTCTGTAATTCTCTTTACTCCACTGTAATGCTAATATGTCTGACTTTAGCTTCTCCTTCAGGGTGAATTCAAACATATTATGATCACTTACCCCTAAGAGTTCTTTTACGTTAAGCTTTCTGAACAATTTTTTTCATTGCATGACACCCAAACCAGAATAGCTGATCCCCTAGTAGGCTTAAACATGAGCTGCTCTAAAAGGCCATCTTGTAGGCATTCTGGAAACTTCCCCCCCCCCCCCCCCCCCGGGATCCAGCAACCAGATTTTCTCAATCTACCTGTATATTGAAGTCTGCCTATTGACTATTGTAACATTGCTCTTTTGGCATGCATTTTCTATCTCCTGTTGTAATTTGTAGACAATATCCTAACTACTGTTGGAGGGTCTGTATGCAACTCCCTTCAGGGTCTTTTTACCTTGCAGTTCCTTAGCTCTACCCACAATGATTCAACAACTTCCAACCCTATGTCACCTCTTTCTAATGATTTGCTTCCATGTTTTACCAACAGAGTCACAATTCCCCCTCTGCCTATCTCCCTGTCCTTTTGATCCAATGTGTATCCTTTGCATGTTAAGCTCTCAGCTATAATCTTTTCTCAGCCATGATTCAATGATGCCCACACATAATACATGTCAATCTGTAACTGTGCTACAAGTTCATCTACTTTATTCAATATACTGTGCTACGAACCCCGTAACTGGGTCACTTACCAGCAAAGAGAGAGAGGTCCGCTGAAATCTGATGGTACTATTTTTAAACGTTTTTATTTATAAAGGGGCACAAAAGTAAGGTTAATACAAACATTCAGATAATATACATCGTCAATACTCAATCTAAAGCGCGGGTCTAGTAATAATCAACAATAAGAAGTAGCTCTATCGTTTGTCTAGGGGTAAAACTATTGTCCGATGGAAATATCAAAGTCTCGGAAGTTCATACAGGCTTTTAGCCTTTCAGGGACCGCTGGGTGTTCACGGGTTGGAGAGAAAAAATAAACTTGCCAGCCTTTTGGACTCAAATCGTTAAATCGGGAACGTGAGTTCCCCGTTGTCAGTTCGAAATCCTTTTCGGGGTTATCAGCCACTCGTTTCCCAAGCTAGGGGAACCGAATCACACGTGGCTCCCGAACAGCTTCCCGTCCTTACGGGAGCGATGGTGTCTCCATCTGGTGCGTCGCTGGGGTACTGCCTCCTGCAGTCTCCTTTTTATCATGACTGGCAGATTTGTAAATGTCAATCAAGGTAGGGTGATACAATCCCCACCCCACATTGCCCGAGGGTGTCCCTGTCCTGCTAGCTGGCACGTACTATAGAGTTGCAATTCACTCAGGTGTCTCTAAGAACAATGGTCAAATCCGTTGCATTGTCTCTCATTTCCTGGGTCCAAGACCCGAATTAATAGTGATCTTGCGATTCTCCGGAAGGAGGGGGCTGGTCCCGCACCCTTCGGCCCCTCAGAGCTGTGGTACATTCATAACAACTGTAATGCAAGCATTCGAATGTAGTCTTGTGTTCACTGTTTTAGATTTTGTCCACCTTTTACATTGCAATTCATCTTGTTAACTGCAATTTTGTCCTATCATTAGCCTTTCCTTGCAAGGAGTCTCACTACACACTGCCTCTATTTGTAAACCAACTACCTCATCCTCAGCACTATCACACTGATTCCCATCCCTCTGCAAAATTAGTTTAAACCCTGCCAAACGACTCTAGCAAACCTGCCAGCAAGGATATGGGTCTTTCCCCCACCCCCCACTGGGTTCAGGTGTAACCCATCCCTTTTGTACAGGTCATACTTCCTCCAGAAAATATCCCAACCTTATATAAATCTAAACCTCTATCCCCTGCACTAGTTCCTCAGCCATGCATTCACCTGCCAAATCATTCTATCCTTACCCTGACTGGTGTGTGGTATGGGCAGCAATGCAGAAATTACTCCCCTGGAAGTCCTGCTTTTCAGTTTTCCACATAGCTCCCTAAAATCTCTCATCAGGACCTCCTCACCTTGTCTACCTATGTCATTGGTGCCAATATGTGGGGACTGCTCACCCTCCCCCTTGAGAATACCATGGACCAATCCAAGGCATCCTTCACCCTGGCACCTGGGGGACAACATACCATCCAGGTGTCTCTATTGCTCCTACAGCATCTCGTTTTTGTTCCTCTGACTGCGGAATCTCCTATCACCACTGCAGACTTCTTCACCTCTCTGTTCTTCTGAGTCACAGCACCAGACTCAGTGCCAGAGTCCCATTCACTGCAGCCCCCTAACTAAATTGGTATACTTATTTTAGAGAGGAACGGCCACAGGTGTACTCTGCACTGGCTGAGCATTTCCCTTCCTTCTCCTGACAGTCACCCAGTTACCTGTCTCCTACAATGTAGGGGTGACTACCTCCCTGTAGCTCCTAACTATCACCTCCTCATCCTCCCATATGAGCTGCAGCTCCAGTTCCTTAATACATCCTCTCAAATGCAGATGTGTTTATCCGGGAGACTAGAGGTCTCCCAGAGTTCCCACATTTAACGCACAGCACAAAAGCGCTGGCCCAGGAGCCATTCTCACTCCACTACCATGCCCTAACAGATGAAAAATGGACAAGTAAGAACAAAAAGTGAAACTTACCAGATACTTTATCTCATCTAAGCCTGATGAGACAAAGCCACTCCAAAGAATGGCTGCTCTGTTTGTAGTTGCATTATTTTTATTCACCCTTTCTTAGTTTTCAATCTTTATCTATTGATAGTTTATATTTTGTCATATATACAGTGCAACTTCCTCTCAAATTATTTCTGCAGATTTATAAAAGTGCATTTGTTGTGATTTTGAGTTAGGATCTTTCAAAATCTAGGATGAGAGAGGGATATCAAAGAGAATATTAACATTCACATGGCATTAAAGAAGGTCTAGAGGAGGTTTATGAGAATGATCCAAGGATTGAAAGAGTTACCATATGAGGAGCAGTATTTTCTGTTGTGGTTATAATCCAAAATGGCTGAGAAGTGAAAAAAGAAGAAAAATAATAATGCAATCTGGGAGGTTCCACAAAACAGTCCGGTCAAAGGAGCAGAGTTAAACCATTTGGCCCATCAGGTTTGCTCCACCATTCAATCATTGCTGATTTATAATCTCTCTCAACTCCGTTCTCCTGTATCCTTTGACACCCTTACTAATCAAGTATCTATTAACCTCCACTTTAAGTGTATGCAGTCATCTTGCCTCCACTGTTTCTACAGTTTCACTACCCTCTGGCTAAAGAAATTCCTCCTCACCTCTGTTTTAAAGAACACCCTCCTATCTGATACTATGCCTTCTGCTCCTAGAATCTCTATCTGTTGGAAACATCCTCTCCACATCCACTCTATTTATACCATTCAATATTCAGTAGATTTCAATGAGATCCCCTCTCATTCTTCTAAACTCCAGCAAGTACAGGCCCAGAGTCATCAAATGTTCCTCATATGGTAACCCTTTCAATCCTGGGATCATTCTCAAAAACCTCCTCTAGACCTTCTCTAATGCCAGCACATCCTTTCTTGGATATGGGTCTCAAAGCTGTTCACAATATTCCATTTAAGTTCATTGTGCCATTGTTTTTATATTCTAGTACTCTGGAAATGAAGCTAACTTACATTGCATTTGCCTGCCTTACCACCAATTCAATCTCCAAGTTAAGGGAATCCTGCACTAGGACTCCTAAGTCATTTTGCACTTCTGATTCTGTGGTGAACTACATATACCTGTCTGGACACGCCCCCCCCCCCCCCCCCCCGCTGACTGCTCCTGTGGCTCCTCCCACTGACCGTGGCTCCTCCCACAGACCCCGGTATGAAGGCGATTGAGGCCTGAGCCCTGCCCTCAGTCTCCAGGATGTAGCATGGTGGTCAATTGCTGCTTGTTCTTTCTTCCAGTCAATAAAAGCCGATATCTCGCCTCACGTCTCAGAGAGTTATTGATGGTGCATCAGATTCCTGAATTCACTCTCTGTTTAGAAAATACTCTGTGTCATTATTCCTTCTACCTAAGTGCATAACTGTATACTTCCCTACACTGTATTCCATCTGCCATTTCAAAAAGGTTCAAAGCTTCATTTTATTGTCAAAGTATGCATGTACAATGGAACTCTGATATTCATCTTCTCCAGTTAGCCATAAAATACAGAAAGACCATGGCAATTGTTGAAAGAAAGGACATCAATTCCCTACCCGGCATGAAAAAGAAAAATAAACAAAACCCACCACACACACAAAAAATTAACAGATAACCAACCTGCCTTCTGCAGGCTTCCAGCTTCCTTAACAATACCCGCCACTCCACCTACCTTTCCATCTTCTTCAATCTTAGCCACAAAGCCATCAATTCTGTCATTCAGATCGGTAACGTAACGTAAAACGTAATGGAGCCATCATCAACTCCTGCGGAGAATCACTAGTTCAACTCCTGCGGAGAATCACTAGTCACCCACAACCAACCAGAGAAGTGCCCCTTTATTCACACTCTTTGCCTTCTGCCAGTCAGCCAATCTTCCGTCCATGTTAGTATCTTTCCTATAATACTTATTTGGCAGCCTCATGTGCAGCACCTTTTCTGAAAATTCAAATTAATCCCTTTGTCCTTGGTCACCTTATTGTTTCTTTAGTTATTTTGAATGTTCCTTAACTATCTCTATCTCCACATAAATATCTGGCATCTTACCTTTATTCTGAGTTTTTAAAAGTCTAATCACACAGCAGTATGCAGCAAATCAGCTTGAAGTTGAGGAATGCTTTGAAGGCAGCCATTGCTCTGTTAATCCAGTAAATGTGTGACCGTTTTACTCAATCAGCTTTTCTAGACTGATTATTGAAATAATCATGGAAATTGAATTTCTTAATCCATGTTACTAGGAAAGATCTTGTCTGCACTCCATGTATAATCAGTAAAAATGCAAGCAAGTGAGACAGTGATTCTCCCTCCATTTTACATTGACTAGATATGAAAACGCAAATAGTATAATTTGATTGTTGCATTAGGAGAATTAATGCTATGTGTCATTTCTTTATAAGATGCCACCTTCATGATTTTCATGGTCTGCAGAGAAACACTGATACTACCTGGATCGTCACAAGCAACACCACAATATTGTTGCAAATTACAGGAGATAATTGGAGGTGAGGAATTATTGCCATCCAGCACATCAGTCAGGCAATCTTTCCAAAGAACAATTTCCTGTTATAAATTTAAACAGGCTTTGACCATAATTATTAAATTGAATGTTGTCTTTGAATAGCAATGCTGATGTAGGTATGTGGACAATGAGTGATAATTGTTGCAAGGATAGAACTTTTAGAAGATGTAATTTCTGCATTTTAAGCTAATTGCTTCAGAGTTTCTCAATTTTGCTTCAGGGACTGGTTTGCATATGGAATGGAATTTCCCTGATATTTTCATATCATCTAGAATTATTAAAAGTTACAGCATAGAATAAGACCATTAGCTTATCACTTTGATCAAGCTATTTAATTAACAATAGAAATAAGGGAATGATTGTGACTTTTTCTTCATTGTCATTGTCATGAAAATTGAGAAAGGTAAATTGCCTGAAATGAAAAATTCCTCATAGTCTATTTCTCTTTCTATGCATAAATCCCTGACTGGTTGAATATTGAGCACAGATCCAGCAGCATTGCAACAACTTTCAGTTCCCTAACCCCAAGTGCCTCACTTTCGCTCTAGACATCTAGTTCTTCTACACTTTTATCCTACATCAGAAAGCCCTTAAGGTTATCAGTTTCTTTCTTGACAACAAACCCATATAGTTCCCCTCCTCTTCCATCTGGGGAAACTGGCACTCACCCTTAACAACTTCTCTCTAAGCTCCTCCTACTTTCTCTAGAACAAAGGTTTCAGAGATATGCACATGGGTCCCAGCTGTGCCCACCTTTTTGCCAACAACAAGGAACAATCCATATTCCAAGCCTTTACCAGTAATGCCTGCCAGTTTTTTTCTCCACTACATTAACCACTGCATTAGTTCTTTATTCTGTACCCATGCAGACCTTGTCAATTCCATCAAGTTTGCCTCCAATTTCTACCCCACTATCAAATTCGCTGCCTCCATCTCCCCTTTCTTGATCTCTCTGTCTCCATTTGCAGAGACTGATGGTCCACCAACATCCTTTACAAACCTACTGACTACCACAGTTACCTTGACAACACTTCTTCCCACCCTATCCCTTGCAAGGATGACATTCCCTTCTCTCAGTTCCACCACCTCCACTACATCTATTCTCATGATGAGGTTTTCCATTCTAGGACGTGTGAAGTGACCTCTTTTTTTCAGAAAACTGGATTTTCCCCCCATTCCTGTCAATGTAGCCCTCAATTGCATCTCCTCAATTTCCACAGGTCTTCTTTCCCCATCATCCTTCCTGACAAATTAGGGATAGATTTCCCTTGTCCTCACTACCACTCCACTAACCTCTGCATTCAACACATCTTTCTCTGCAACTTACACCATCTCCAATGGGATCCCACCACAAGACACATCTTCTCCTCCCATCTCCATTGTCCACAGGGATATCTCTCTCTCTCTCTCTTCCCCCCTCCCTCCCTCCCCCTCTCCCTCTCTCTCTCTCCCTCCCTCTTCCTCCCTCTCCCCCTCTCCATCCCCACTGATCAACCTCCAGGCATTTATCCCTGCAATCGTGTTAAGTGTTACACCTGTTCCTACACCTCCACCTCACCACTATTCAGGGCACTACACATTCCTTCCAGGTGAGGCAGCGCTTCACATCTGGCTTCCCCGGTGCTATTTATTGTATTCAATGCTTCTGTTGTGGCCTTCCCTCCATTGGTGAGACCATAGTGTGGAATTTCCTCATTGAGCAGCTTTGCTCTGTATGTTGCAACAGCCAGGATCTTCCTTGGCCAGCCATTTTAATTCCACTTCCCAGTCGCATACTGATACATTGAAGTGAAATGCAGATGGAGGAGCAACACCTCATATTCTGTCTTGTTCCCCAATTTAATGGTATCAATATTGATTTCTCAAAGTTCAAAATAAATTTATTATCAAAGTACATATATCTCACCATATACAACCCTGAGATTCATTTTCTTGTGGGAATACTGAATAAATCTATGGAATAATAACCATAATTCAAGAGCCTGATGGTTGAGAGATAGTAACTGTCCCTGAACTTGGTGTGTGAGTCCTGAGGCTTCTGTAACACCTTCCTGATGGCAGCAGTGAGACAAGAGCATGTCCTGGGTGGTGGGGTCCCTGATGATGGATGCTGCTTTCCTGCAACACCGTTTCATGTAGATGTGCTCAACGATTGGGAGGGCTTTACCCATAACGGACTGGGCCATGTCCACTATTTTTTGTAGGATTTTCTGTTCAAAAGCATTGGTGTTTCTATACCAAGCTGCGATGCAGCCAGTCAATATATTCTTCACTACACATCCATAGAGGTTTGTCAAAGTTTTAGATGTCCTGTTGAATCTCCGCAAACTTCTAAGGAAGTAGAGGTGCTGCTGTGCTTTCTTTGTAATTGCACTTACATGCTGGGCCCAGGATAGGTCCTCTGAAATAATAGCACCTAGAAATGTAAAGTTGCCAACCCTCTCCACCTCTGATCATCCGATGAGGACTGGCTCATGGACCTCTGATTTCCCTCTCCTGAAGTCTATAATCAACTCCTTGGTCTTGCTGACAATGAATGAGAGGTTGTTGTTATGGCGCCACTAAGCCAGATTTTCAATCTCTCTCATATATGCTGATTCATCACTGCCTTTGATATGGCCCATAACGGTGTTGTTGTCAGCAAGCTTGAGTTTGGCATTGGAGCTGTGCTTAGCCACACAGCCATAGGTGTAAAGGGAGTAGGGCAGGGGGCTAAGAACACAGCCTTGTGTGTTTAATTCTCTAACATCAAGTACCCACTCCCACCTTTGTTTTATCCTATCCATGTGTCCCCTGTAGCCTTTCTCTTTCCCCTACCCACACTCACTACCTGCCCATCACCTTCAGCTTCCTTGCTCTGGCTCCCCAATCCCCTCATCATTCCACAGTTGACTATCCTCTGCCATCAGATTCCTTCTTCTTTAACCCTTTGCCACTCCCATTTATCACCTCCCAGTTCCTCACTCTATTCCCCTTTTCCCCAATCCCGTCTCCTGCCTTCCCCCTCTCTCTTGGGTTCACATCACTTGCCAGCTAGTGCTCCTCCCTGTCCCCCTTCATTTTAATTCTGGCTTCTGCCCTCTTCCTTTTCAGTCCTGATGAGGGTCTTGGTCAAAAATGACTGTTCCTTTCCCTTCATTGTTGCTGCCTGGCCAGCTGAGATCCCCCAGCATTTTCTGTGTGTGGAACAAAAAAACTGACATATCAGTAATGTGCATGATTAGCTAAGGCAAGTTGTGTAGATAGTAAATATTGCTATTACACCAAAAATAGTGTCCTGGTGAAGTTTGTCTGGTTTAATCCCTGAGGAGGTTTAGCAAACGAGCACTAGGTGGCACATCGCACCTAAAAGTAAAGTGTACTGAATAAAATAGCTTGTTATTATCTGTATATTGACTTCATCTCCTTACCTGCTCTACTTAGAAAGATAAGTTCACAACACTGATGTTTTGTTCTTTCAAATACTCTGAATAGTGCTAGGTTTTTGTTTTTTAATTGCTTTGTTGGGATTTGCTTGATCAGTTGGTTGAGCAATTGTCTAAAAGGAGCTGCACCCTTTCCTTCAATAATTGGTTAAAATTTAAAAGAAACTCTTTACTATGAGAAAAAGGAAATAAGTAGGGGATAAAGGTGGCATGTATACAGGGGGACCAGTCACTCATTGCAATTTATTAACATTGATAGTCACTTATTTTTAGTTGTCAGCTTTGAAAACCAAGCTTTTTAAAAACTGTTCATTTTTTTTCTTGCTTCTGCAATCATAGCAAGTTTCCAACATACCCTAAGCCAGCTTCTATACATTGATGTTGGGAATTCTGGCTTCTTTTGCCATTCCCTGGACTGTAACTGAGGTACTTTGTTGAATAATTTTGGTTTGCTGAGTGTCAGTAAAGTAGCTCTAAGGATTTCATTCCTGTTCAAATAAAAATCTTAAATTGCTGACAGCTTGGGATAGCCATTTCAGAATAGGATATATCAATTAAATCTATACTGTTTTCCATGAAATATAGAGAATGTAAGGAGTATTGTGATTGTTTTAGGAGCTTGAAAATAATTGTTAGGATTGCTCAGGACTTTTTTTTTGCTGGTAGGAAACTCTAGAACAAACTGGAGCAGGTCTGTTCGGGGAAGGGTTAGGAATTACTTTGTAACTAAATGGAGAACACCCTCTCATGATAACTTCACTCACCCCATTACTGAACTGTTCCCACAACCTATGGGCTCACTTTCAAGGACTCTTGATGTCATGTTCTTAATACTTATTGTTTATTTATTATTATTATTTCTTTTTATTTGCAGTTTGTTGTCTTTGCACAGTGCTCGATTGTCTGTCTTGTTGGGTGTGGTCTTTCATTGATTCTCTTATGTTTCTTGGATTTTCTGTGTATGACTGCAAGAAAATGAATCTCAGGGTTGTACTGTATATGGTGACATATATGTATTTCAATAATAAATTTACTTTGAACTTTGAATAGGCAAAAGCAGCTGCCTGAATTAATAGTTTTAAATCTAGGATTGTATCATCCAAGGTAAAAAGTCAAGGTGGGTTGATGGAGTCAGGGCATTGATTTTCCATGATCACAGTGAAAGAATCAGCCCAAGGGGCTGATTGATCTTTTCCTTGAATATGGTTAGGATGGAATCTGACATTTTATCTGGTGAGTTGTGATAGCCCTCCTACCAAAATCTTATAAATCACAGCCATGTCAGATAAAAAGCCCACTATTTGCTGGAGCCCTCTAATGAACTTGCTGTGTCCAGACTTAGTTCCTAAATGGTAGCTCCTTGCTTCCACCAAGTTACTTTTCATCGGCCTTGGCTGAAGTCAGTTAATTTAATGCATATTCAGAGATAAAACTAACTTGTCAATTTGACCTGATAGTTTTCTAATCATAAACCTATGTATCTGAAATACTTGAGTCATCCTTTTAATCTCTTCTCTTTGCTGTATCATTGTTGTATCTTCCTTGTTCTTTGTGTGTAAATTGTATAATCTGGAATCCTTTGTATTTTGACCTGGCTTTGGGGTTGTTGGAGCAATATAAAATATATATAGGTAGTCATATGGTTTTTCTCTTTATTGGACTCTTTATTAGAAAGCTTCGGTATCTTTCTTAGGAATGATGTTGATTGCAAAACTTCCTGCAGAATCAGAAGCATGAGTACAGAATGAGAATGAGAATCAGGTTTAATATCACTGGCGTATGTTGTGAAATTTGCAGTTATGCGACAGCAGTACATTGCAATACATAACAATTAAAACTAAATTACAGTAAGAAGTATATATATTTAAAAAGTTAAATTAAATCAGTAAAAAAAAAGAAATAAAAAAAGTATTGAGGTAGTGATCATGGGTTCAGTGTCCATTCAGAAATTGGAAGGCAGAGGGAAAAAGTTATTCCTAAATAGTTCAGTGTGTATTTCAGGCTCCTGTACCTCCTCCCTGATGGTAGCAAAGAGAAGAGGACATGTCATGATGGAGTTGACTAACTTTACAACTTTCTACAGCTTATTTCGGTCCAGTACAGTAGACACCATGGTAATGCTGCCAGTTAGAATGGCCTCCACGGTACATCTGCAGAAAGTTGCAAGTGCCTTTGATGACATATCAAATTTCCTCAAACTCCTAATGAAACATAGCTGCTATTATGCCTTCTTTGTAACTGCATCAGGGTATCAGGATGTTGGGCCCAGGATAGATCCTCAGAGATATTGACAGCCAGGAACTTGAAGTTGTTCACCCTGATCCCTTGATGAGGACTGGTGTGTGTTCCCTCATCTTACCCTTTCTGAAGTCCGCAATCAATTCGTCGTTCTTACCAACACTGCGTGCAAGGTTATTGTTGCGATAGTACTCATGCAGCTGAGCCATTTTGCTCGTATATGCCTTCTTGTCACCATCTGAATTTCTGCCAACAATAGTTCTGTCGCCAGCAAATTTACAGATTATATTTGAGCTCTTTCTAGTCACACAGTCATGGTTGGAGAGAGAGCAGAGCACTGGACTAAGCACACATCCTTGAGGTGCCCCAGTGTTGATTTTCAGCAAGGTGAAGACATTATTTCCAATCTGGTTGAGTTTAGAGGTGGAATCAGATTCACGTAAACTCTGGTAGGAATTGCAGGCCATTACTATCTACAAAGCTGAACCTTTTATGCACACTTTGAAAAGGAGAATAGAACTACAGCTATGAGGATTTCTGCAGCATCCGGTCACCCTGTGATCTCTGTCTCGGAGGCCGACGTCAGAACGTCTTTCGAGAGGGTGAACCCTCTCAAGACAATAGGCCCCTGTGGTGTACCTGGTAAGATTCTGAAAGCCTGTGCCAACCAACTGGCAGGGGTGTTCAAAGACATACAGATGTTGCTTTCATGATGGAGTGATAACGAGCATCCAGTGGGCTGTTGAATATTGTATACCCAGTTGAACAAAGTGCAAGTAAGATTTTAATGGTGCACTATGTAATATTTCCTGCCCAGTAACCATTCTGATCTGCTGTTTGGCCAATTTAAGCATGGGGCTAGATTGGAAATGCCGGGTATTGAGCCAGTGGGGCCTGGGCCCGAGAGTGGATGGAAGCAGCAGGGCTCAGGTCCAAGAGTGAGGAACAACCTGAGATCTGGTCAATTTAAGCACTGGGCCAGATTGAAAAGGACAGGGTGTCGGGGCCAGAGGAGAGGGATGAGCCGCTGCTTAGCTCACCGCTCTGCAAGGTGCTGAACTGAGGCTATGGCCTGAAACTAACAGTCTCCTGGATTGGCTGCAGTCATGACTGGCTTCGTAGCTGCGGACTCACTTTCGTGAACTTCAGTTCTAAAAGTTATTTGCTTTCTATTATTGTTTGCACGATTTGTTTTTTTTTCCTGCACATTGGGTGTTCAACCATCTTTTTAATGGGTTTTATTTAGTTTCTTTATTTTATGGCTGCCTGAAAGGAGGCAAATCTCAAGACTGTATAATATAGATACTTTGATCATAAATGTACTTTGAATTTGAACTTTGCTTAATCACCACGCATATAAAAGATTAAAAACACATAAAAAAGATGTATTATAGAAACTGCCATATATAAGATGCCATGCTTTATAAGTGATAATAACAAAGAGATGTTAAATATTGCTTATCCTAATGTCCTTGACAGAGGATGTTTAAAGTACATTGCAATTCCATCAACTGATGGTAAATAGCAAATGAACATTACCAAAACAAGATAAACAAAAAAGCTACTGTAAATCACTGTTACAAAGGAACAGAGAAGGTTGCAATTACTGTATTTGCATTTAGTTAATAAATCAACTTGACAATGACAATAGATGATCAAAAGTAGAAAACTGTATATAGAGACCTCATGATTTCAGATTTTCTGTGTTTTAACTGGAGGAAGTTGTGGCTCATTCAAGGTCAGATGTCAGGAGGTATTGTGCCACAACAGATAGCAGATAACAGAGCATTTAACTGAGCAGGGCATGGAAGGTGAACCCTGGTACATGGGTAGGAGGATTTACTGTATGTGGATGGAGGATGTGGGGTTTGTGGGGAGGTAGGTGGATTAAAATCAAAACGGAGTTTTCTTTAAATAAAGAATCATTCATTATGGTGTCTGGAAGAGAAGAGGACCTTAGGAGGAAAAGTTAGTTGAGACTTGCTGCTGGTAGTTTATAATGTGAAGCTGAAACGTAAACTTAAAAGTGAAATAAATGTTAAATATTCTTTCAAATGAAGAGATGGCCTGCTTGCAAAATTAAGGTCAGCGTGGTTACTGAGCAATAGATATACCATAGTGCACGATTACAATCTCATTTGCACCTTGTTCAAATGGGTATACAATATTCAATAGCCCAAAGGATGCTCATTATGATTCCATCATGAAAGTAACATCCATATTGTGTATGTGTGCGGTTAAACTAAAATATGAAAAGGTTGATGTCACTGGTTATTTGTGGAATCCAGGAATCCAAGCTGAGGGAATAATAAAACTTGGAGTATGATGTGCAGTTCTGGTCACGCCATTATAGGACAAATGTAGAGATTATGGAAAAGCTGCAGAAGAAGCTTACAGGATGTAACCTGAATTAGAGGGTAGTAGGCCTCCGTTAGTCTCAATAGACCATAGATTTGCACCTTGGAAAGTTTCCAGGGCATAAGCCTGGGCAAGGTTTTTTGTTATGGCAAAACCAGCAGTTGCCCAAGCTGCAAGTCTCCCCTCTCCACGCCACCAATGTTGTCCAAGGGAAGGGCATTAGAGGGTATGAGCTATGAGGACAGGTCAGAAAACGTGGGTTGTTCTCCTTAGAGCATCGTAGGCTGATGGGAGACCTGATACAGGTTTTTTAAATTATGAGAGGCGTAGATAAGGTAGTCAGAATCTGTACCCCAGGGTAGAAATGCTAAACACCAAAGGACATGTTTTTAAGGTTGGAGGGGTATTTTAAAGGTGATGTGAGGAGCAAGTGTTTTACGAGAGTGACCTGGAATGGCTTACCAAGAGTAGTAGTGGAATCAGGCAGTCTACCGGTCAGTAAATAGGTCCACATTCAAAAACTCGGCTGCCAGCATAGATGATACAGTATGTTACTACTATCATGGACAGCCACGTAAAAACCATGGCAACAAAAGCTCACCAATACCTCTATTTCATGAGGAGGCTAAAGAAATTTGTCATCACCAATTTTTATCAATGCAACATAGAGAACATCCTAACTGGATGCATAATGGCTTAGTATGGCAACAGCCTCCCCTCGGTGGACTCCATCTATACTTCTCGCTGCCTCAGTAAAGCAGCCAGCATAATCAGATTCCACCCGCCCAGGACATTATGTCTTCTCCCCCCTTCCATCAGGCAGAAGATACGAAAGCCTGAATGCAAGTATCACCAGGCTGAAGGGCAGCTTCTACCTCTCTGTTGTAAGACTATTAAAAGATTCCCTAGTGCGATATGATTAAGTCCTGAATTCACAATCTCCTCATTATGATCTTGCACCTTATTGTTTACCTGCACTGCACTTTTTCTGTAGCTGTTACACTTTATCTTCAATTGTTATTTTACTTTGTTGTACCTCAACATACTGTGTAATGATTTGATCTGTATGAACAGTATGCATGACAAGCTTTTCACAGTATCACAGTACATGTGATAATAATAAACTAATGCTAATTCCAGTTCCAATGAAGGGAATGTAGGGATATAAATGAGGACATAAATTGGTATCAAAATCGGCTAATATCCTGGGCCAAATGGCCTGTTCAGTGCTGTACTGTTTGTGTTCTATGAAATAACTATTCTGTGGAAGGAATTAATTCTAGGAAAATGCATACTGACCTGCAAAGCCGCAGAGCTATCCAAAGCCAGACTGGACATGTCAGATGTTCAACAGAAGGAAGTACATGTGATGCAGCATGAATCAAAAAGCTGAAGAGGGGACAGAGCAGCCAAGTTAATTCAGAGATTGCAAATACTATATAGGCAGCAACATGGATGGCTGAAAAATAAATATCCTGACTATGGGGAAAGAAGTGTACATGACGTGGATGTTGAAAATCATTTCCACAAAGGATGTAGGAAGTCCATGGAGTAATAAAGAAGATGAGTAACAGAGACAAGCCAGTCAGTGGTGCAGTGGCATCAGCACTGGGCTTTGAAGCCAATGGTCCTGGGTTTGAATCCAGCTGGCTCCTTACATGCTTGCCATCCATGCTGGGTTTAGTGTCGAGCTAGCAACTCTGCCTTGTAAAAAAAAGACAAATGATAAGGAAATGGCAAAAAATGCCATCTGATGCATCCCAAGGTGCTAAAGGAACAACTACAGAAAAGGGTCAGATTCAAAGTACCTTTTGAACACAATGTACCTGTTGTCAGAAGAAGCACCTGATACTTAGCCATGTTGTTGGTGCATGCATAGTCAATTCATTGTCTGGTTAAAATTAAAGAGCCACTTGGTGTTGATGTATGTAATAAGATTATACTGAAGCCTAGCAGAAGATGTTTATTGAGAGTTGTGGACCCAAAGAATCAGCAGAGCTATGATGTGGATTCCATTGTAGTAAACAAGAAAGAGGTCACAATTTTAGTTGGAAGCTTTACAGTAAGTAAACAGAGCTGGTAAATTAAGTACACGATGGTAAGTTGAAGATTGTTTTTATGGTGAGCTATCACTTGAACAATATAAGGCAAGAAGAATATGGAGATGTCCATTGAACAGGGAAACACAAAGTGCAAAAAGATACAGGAAGATATTAAAAGAAAATGGATACACGACTAGCATATACTGTAGGTGCCAAAGAACTGCCACCACCAAGTGTTGAATACATTGTTAGAATGAAGCCCACATCAGCACTCTGCATGCCAGAAGCCAGTGCTAATTTGAGATACACCATACCCAAGCCAGATAAGTTGGTAATGGATTAGGATGACCCCTACCAGAACAACAGGTGCCACCCCAGGAAACCCCAATCATTTAGAGCAGATTTAGAAGACATTCATTTATCCAAGTATTTCCAAGACGTTGAGCTCAAGTATACTGTAAATGGACAGTCATTCTGAATGTGATTTTTTTTTCATTTATTGAGGCAGAGATGTGAAACATCCGAGTCCACATAGGCAAACCTCTTTCCACCAATGAATACATTTACATGGAATATTGTCACAAGAAATCAGCATCCATCATCAATGACCCCCATCATCCAGACCATGTCTTCTTCTCAGTACTACCTTTGGGCAGGAGACACAGAAGCCTTGGATCACATTCCACTGGGTTCAAGAACAGTTGTTACCCTACAAACATCAGGGCTCCTGAAGCAGCATAGATAACCAATCACCACAACTCTGAACTGATCTTAGACTCACTTTCAAGGATTCTTTACAACTCATGTACTCATTATTAAGTTTTTATATTTTTTTCCTGAAAATACCAACAAGAAAATAAATTTCGAAGTAGTATATGGTAACATGTACACACTTCGACAATAAATTTACTTTGAACTTTGAACTTCACTACCTCTTCCCTGTTGCCCTAAGCCTACGTCCTCTAGTTTCTTGTTATGGGGAGAAGTTTCCTACTGTCTACCCGGCTGTACTCTCATAATTTTGTGTCTGTAATTAGGTCACCTGATTTCAGATCACAACATTTTGATTTGTTTTCTACGGAAAACAAAGCTAGCCAATCCAGTCTCATTCTGTAAGTGAAACACACCATCCTAGGAAACATTCTGGTAAATATCCTTTCAACTCTCTCTAGTGCAATTGTTTCCTTCCAAAAATGTGGTGATGTGAACTTGTATAGCTTCACACAGTGCTTGTGCTCCAGCTGTAGCTTAGCTGACCTTTTATAAGGTTACACGACAACTTCCCTGCTCTTAGGGAGGTCTACACCAGTTAATGAAGGCTAGCACTCTGCATTTTGGTGCAGCCTTTCCCCATGGGCAGATAGTGGCACACTATTTATTATGAACGTTTGGGTGCTTCACTGACCTGACAATAGTTAGAGAATTTCTTCGCTTCAAAATGGAGTGGAAGTCTTGAAGTCACTGTCCATTTAATGCTGTGATGATGTAAAGATAACTCATTGTCCTGGTTAATCTCATTTTGCAAAGAACAATTTCTATCAAGAAGATAATAGAACAGAAAGTTTTGGCTTAAATAAAAATCTGAAGATAATAATTGTTAGAATGCATGCAGGTGAATCAGTATGTACATTGACCTGCTGCATCATACTGTATCCCCTGATTTACAAATTAGTCAAAAGTAGGTTTAATCATCTCACTCCTGATTTTCTGACACTGCTATAAGAATCTTCTTTTGGCATCACGAACAATAATTAGGGAAAAAATTCTCTGCATGAAACTATTATTTAGATTAATTTAACAAATGATTGCTTCTGATGTTTTGGGTTATTAATGGATGTTTTTTTTAAATTATGTATGCTGATTAAAGAAAACAGTACTAAGTATATTTTAAATATGATGCATTTCAATGAAGTAAGCACTGGGCAAAAAGTGTGATATGACCTTGGCATGATCCAAGATATCAATGCAAAGGCAAACTGGGGTCACAAGAGGACTGGGTCTCAGGGTCTGCTGTCAGGACATAAATCAGAGCACCAGATTAATTTCCATGTTTTGTCAAGGGAAGTTCAAATATCATCAAAATTAATAAAATATCTTGTTTTATTATTACCTTACTTTATCCCGTTACTTGCATATTTGTCACATCTGTTCTAGGAAAACATTTGAAGGATTGAATTTTAAGCCATGTTACAGCTTCAACCAAAGATCATTCCAGTCAAAAAAATGATAACTTTTGCAACCAAAAATTGCAATAAAAACCTGTTTGTTTATAGTTGGATTTCCTCTTCTACCTTGTAATTTAGTTAGAGTTAAGCACCCTGGAATTGTTCTGCAAAATACAGAATGATTCTTTCTGCCTTAATTATTTGACAGCATGGGTCCTTTTCCCTGCCCTGCTTTGTCTCTACATTTCTGCCTTTTGTCAAAAATTAGCATAACCTCAGAACCTCTCAGCATTCAGGCTTGAAAAGCTTCCTGCAGCAATGCATTGATGGTACATAATGGGCACAAAATGGCTTGATTATTGCATGAAATAAAACAGGTTGTACAAAAGGCTCTCAATGAAAATGAAGAACTTTGATGGACATTTTAGCTTCTTTGAAACGGGAATGAACTGAAGGTTACATTTCAACCTTTAAGATCCACTATAACTATTTTGGCTGCTGCTTTTCATGACCATTTTTTTCATGCTCTTTTCTGTTAAAATTAACCCCTCTTCCAAGATTGGAAGACTTTAAACAACATTAAGGAAAATAACATCCTGAAGGAAACCCCAAACTTTAAATTACTGCTTCAACTGGCATTTATAATATTCTAAACACGAGGTTGTGTCAATTTGAGTTCATCTAATTGTTCATTGCAAGGTGGGTATCAGAGGTGAGGAGAAGGTGGGACATTGGCAATAATGATATTTATAACTGTATTCAAAGTTTCTAACTTGATTTCCTTGACACCAACTTGGAATGTTAATATTATAACCATATAACCATATAACAATTACAGCACGGAAACAGGCCATCTTGGCCCTTCTAGTCTGTGCCAAATGCTTACTCTCACCTAGTCCCACTGGCCCACACTCCATTCCTTTCCTATCCATATACCTATCCAATTTTACTTTAAATGACAATACCGAACCAGCCTCTACAACTTCTACTGGAAGCTCATTCCACACAGCTACCACTCTCTGAGTAAAGAAATTCCCCCTCATGTTACCCTTAAACTTTTGCCCCCTAAGCCTCAACTCATGTCCTCTTGTTTGAATTTCCCCTACTCTCAATGGAAAAAGCCTATCCACGTCAACTCTATCTATCCCCCTCATAATTTTAAATACCTCTATCAAGTCCCCTCTCAACCTTCTACGCTCCAAAGAATAAAGAGCTGACTTGTTCAACCTGTGAACATTGTGGAGGAAAACACGGCATAGATGGAAAAACCTAACAATCAGAATGGCATGACAATAATCTAATCATGTTCATGAAAACAGAGAAATAAGCTGTAAGATCTAGGGTATGAAATAAAAATATATTATGCTAATAAAATTCTTAATCTTGGTGTATACTGTACAATATACATAAAATAATTAAGACACATGTATTGGGAAAACCACTAAACTTTTGCACACGATAATTTGTTAAAACAAATGTTTACAATGTACTGTATCACTTCTTACAGGAAGCATGTTAATCCAAAATCCAAGCTTTGTGATTTTTATTATCATCCCAATGATGGCAAAGTGTTGATTGATTCAAGACAGTAAGAGTGAAATTAGCATTGATGGAAATGAAGTTTATATAGAGTGCAGCAGTGTGGGATCAATTTATTGTCATTCATGTTGTGCCTGAGATGAATATGACTCCTCAGTATATTTGTATTTGTCCTTGAATTCAGCAGTGGTATTATCACATAGATGCAATATACATATATTCATAGAGCTATTCTATATTTATATATATTTATGATAGTCACCTTGGGTACTTGGAATTTGAAAATGTATTATTGAACCTTAGTCACTCATTAAAAAAACTCAACTTCTAGCTGCATAACATAAAAATAAATCCATTTTTGCTTATCACACACTTGCATTAACTTTGGAAATTAAAATCAAGAAATATTCATGATCAGAAATATGTCAAAAATTGACTTGTACCTTCGTTTGAAATGCAAAAATATATATGACAATTTTGCATCTTTCAGGGACTGTTCACTGTGTCACTAAAGGGTTAATTGGCTATTCCAGTTCAAAAAAAACTTCGATTTATACGCTGCCGTGAAAAGGTGATGTTGAAGACATGTCTGAAACAAGAAAAAGTCAACACAGGATAAAATATTAGGGATTTAGAGATAGAAGAAACATTCTTTATATATAAATATTTATGAAACTGTGGAAGGGATCTTTAATAATGATTGGTGAAAGAAAAGAGGACAAATGATGTAGTAGCAGTGCTGACATACATGAGTTCAGGACTGTGCTTAAGAAGAGGATAAATACCAACAAAGAGTATGGGCCCAAATAACCTATTTCTACATTGTGATTTCTGTGTGATTCTATGTATGTGAAAAGTGAGTAAGTGGAAGAAAGGTAGAATGGAGGATAATAGGAAGACAAATGTAGCAATTGAAGTGAAAGGAAAAGGACAATGAGGTGCCAGGGAGCAACAACTTGTAAAGAGTGACGGTTTTGGAAGGTGAGCAAAAGAAGGAAAGCTGTATGTAATTTTGCACGTGGGAACCAGCACTTTGATGAAAGAAGTGAGTACAAAGCTACATTCTTTCAAAATTGAGCTTTACTTAATTGTGCCCTTGAGTTTCCCTTAAAACTTTACATATCAACAACTTTTACTTCATTAAGCATTGCGAGACTATTGTGCAAGTGATGGGGAGTTGGGGGCAGCCAATGGCTTGCGTTGTACAGCTTAATTATCTATAGTGAATAGGCTCTGAGAGACTGCAGGAACCTCCATTCTTTCCCATTCTACTCAGAGAGTGCCACGGCAGTGCAACCTTGGCCAAAGAACATAAACAAACAACTGTTGCCATGGTAAGGATTCCCTTTAAAATCCTTTTTTTTTGGTAGCTGTGTCTGTGCACAATGAAAACACTTAATGCCATAGAGATGGAGGGGGATGAGAAAGCATCCACAATCTGATAAACTTTGTACAGACAGGCAGAGTTATAGAGCACCTGCAAATAGGATGAAATCTTTAGGCTGTACTGTCTGTAGAGTGACTGAGGTGAGAAGGAACAATGTGAAGGGTCCAGCAGATGCATCAATTTTGACTGAACAAAATTGATCCATCAAATAATAAATCTTAATTAAAAAGTTAATTGAAATGAAAATGCCACTTTAAAAATATCCTAAGTTACATTAAACAAAAAACTGTAAGATTCCTTTGTCTGTTGTATATGTGTAATGAGTAAGTATCTTGTAATAAAGGGCATTCTTCTTGCTGCAAAAATAATGAATTAGACTGAGCCCCAAGTATGTTGTTTTCAACAAATCAATGTGGTCTTCAATAATGCATTAGATCCTTAAACATGGTACTAAATCATTGGTCCATGAGTTCTATACAATGGGTTTTTAAACAAAGGATTTAAGATTCTAATGTAAATAAATCTATTTGTAGATTATAGTGCTAAGTATCAACAAGGAAACAAGAATAATAGACCATAAAGATATAAGGCAAATTTCCACCTAACTTACCTACTGTTATCAGGTGAAGTGCTTGTTTTCCAACAGTCTAATTTCACTCTTCATTGAGGTCAATGGAAAGTACTATTAGGTGATGTACATATAAAAAGAGCATTCCACCCTAGTAGTTGGTATCTCACTCTGCATGTTGACTAAAATTCACCTTCCTGATTCACTAATCATTTCACAGTTCATAAGATTCAGTAAGTACCAATAATATTCATTTCTCAAATCCTCAGGCCCCATTGAAAGTGAATAGGTACCTAACAGTTGGGTGATGTGGCAGGGATAAGAAGGTGCAGATTTAAGGTAATCACAAAAGTTGGGAAATAGCAATAAACTATATTTCCCAAAGGATAATTAGAATTGAAGTTCTCTGCCCAAAAGTAATTAAACAAAAAAAGTCATACTGTTATAGGAGGAGCCCACTCAACCCTCCAGATTCTGACAGCTCTCTTAAAAGCAATCCTATGGTCTACATTGAAAGTCTCACAGTGATTTGTCTGAAAAGACACACTAGGAGCTCAATATAATACAACATTTTTACAGCAACAAGAATGTCCTCTATTATAAAATACTTGTATGTACTCAATATTATTCATATTGAATTAAATGGGATCCCATCATCTATCTGCAATGCGTATAAAGCATGTTGCTTTGCAGTTCTTAAACTTTTCATCCCTCAAGTACTTGGCTAATTTCTTTTCGAAATAATTAATTGTGGTTGCTTCCACCCTATGGAGTGGCACTCCAAAGTAAAAGTTCTTCCTCACATCTCCCCTCGATGTCCTGCTCAGAATCTCAGACATTTTCCCTTCCCTTCTACCTTTAGTTGATGAAGACAGCTATTCTTTGATAACGATGTCAGAATCCTGTTTACCTTGTGTAAATCTCCCATCAGCCTCCTTGGCTGCATGGAAAACAGCACCAGTTTCTCTAACTTTGCAACAAAAATCTCTCATCTCATGGCCCACCTGGTATATTGTCTGTCCACATGAAAGACTTTCACATCTTTCCCGAAGTATGGCAATCAGAATCAATGCATACTTCTGAAAAGAAAATCTTATGGATATTTAATTAGGGATGGGAGGGAGAGCAATTTCTGAAATCTCCTCAATGTTTTTATTTGTGATGGAAATTATTTCAGGAGAACATCCTGAAGGAGGTTTGCTGGATCCGGTGCTGGAGTATGAGGTGGCATAAGTTTTCTCCCACAAACATCAGATCATTCTACAGCACACTAACAATTGCTGTCAAAACTCATCAGTTGGGTGAACTACAGTGGTGACCAATGCAAGAGGTTCACCCTGAATACCCTCTTGATTATGATGAGAAGGTAGGAGAGTGATTGAATAGTGAAGCAGACTCGATGAGCTGAATTGCCTAATTCTGCTCCTCTATCTTATGTTCTAATTCCATATTGTTGCGTTGGAGAACTGTCTGTCTAATGCTACACGTTGTCCAGTCCCATATGTCAAGAATCCTTCCCACCATTATTTTTCTTTGCCTGCACTCCTTGCTACATGAGACATTTGTGGATAAGTCTTGATTTCCGCAACACTAATGAGCTATTATGTTGCAGAAATCACATCGCCCACAACTCAACTATGAAGCATAATTATGCTTATGTGTAATTATAATTTGCATTTGAAGGTTTAAAGCATCATTATTAGACATGTTTTGTTTTAGGCTAATTTTAGATAGGGTTAGGATTTCATCCACCCCTCCACCATGAGGGCAAAGAAAAGAGAATAGATTATTTTCAGCATATCTCATTTCTTCTTCAATTCATCTTCAGCTGTTTCACCGTGATTTATAAAATAGTTCAAACGGCAATAAACAGCACTTCTGAGGGGAAACAGAAATCTGAATGCAATGAAATGTATGAAAATAATACCCTGAAACTACATTCCACCTGGATTTAGAGATGACTGGCATTCATTATCACCTATACAATGCTACTAGCATCCAAAAGGTACTCCTGATCTTAGAGGTATTGGAGTATTGCCATCAGAGAACTCTGCAAGACATCATGAGTTGGGATATTTAATTCCTCATGGCAATCTCTTTTTAAACAGGACAATGTAGCATGATTGGCCTAATGATGCTGGAATGGAGATGAATACAGTTCTGTAGCATTTAATCAGATGGAGGGTATTGTTCTGATAGCTTGTCATGGAAAAGAATGGATGGAGAGAAATCAAATCGATGGCAAGGGATTGCAGTTTTCTTTGGTTAATTATAGTGTGAGGACAGATGATATGAGATTTTGGATTTTAGGGACAGAGAGAGATGGAAGTGGCTCCCCAAGAGCCACCAAGTGCTCTGGAGGGAGTCACTCTGAAAATTATTTCTGTAATTTTGCAGTAATAGCAATCCAACTCAGGTCAAACTCTATAATATCATTCAGTGATGTGGCATTTATAATATGCTGAGAAACTCACCCAAAGCCCATCTGCTAGCAGGTTGATTAGCTCTCAAAGTTTTTTTTTCAGGCAGAAAGGCTTTGTATCTCTGGTACAAAGGCTGTGGAGCAGAGCAGTGAACACCAAGTAACCTCAGAATTTTAACACTGGAGTCATAAAGAGACAGTGCCATTAGATTCAACAGAAAATACTTCATCTTATTTTCCTATTTCATATGGTCATTTCCTCTCCTACAGCACAACAGTAAATTCAAAACTTTTTCATTGACTGTGAAGCACATTGGATCATCCTGACATTCTAAAAGATGATATAAAAGTGGTTCTTTCATTCCTTTACATTTAGTTAGTAAGCCTATTCTGTTCTGAAATTGTCGTACTTTGATAATTCTCTTCGGTGGAAAAACATAAAAGTAAGCAAACATAATTAACAAAATGAACACTATAGGAGATTAAATGCTAGAATAATAAAAATGTATGTCACAGAAGGAAGCACTTCTATCCAATATGGCAATGCTTACCAGCCTAATCCCTCTTCCTAACTGTTAACCTGCAGCCTTAGGCGCTCATTCAAGTATTTTTAAAATATATTAAATATTGCCTCCATTGCCCTTTCAGACCATGAGTTCTGGACCTGCATGTCTTGACAAATTATTTTCTGTGAACTCCCCTCTAACTCCTTTAACCATTACGTTAAATATCTGCCTTCTAAGAAGTGACCTTTCAGCTTGTGACACATCCTGCAACATTCCTCAGCCTCAGCATCTTTCACTCCAACCTCACTGACCTTTTTTCTATCAT
The DNA here is from genome assembly GCF_048418815.1 of Hemitrygon akajei. NCBI lineage: Eukaryota > Metazoa > Chordata > Chondrichthyes > Myliobatiformes > Dasyatidae > Hemitrygon > Hemitrygon akajei. The sequence continues at coordinate 59,305,061 of NC_133140.1, forward strand.
GAGGTCAGAAGTGTGGACTCTCACTAGTGAGTGCATGATGTTCATGTCACTTTGCAGCTCCACTGGACTGTCCATATAAATACTGTAGTTACAGGAGCAGACTGTGTATCCTGCGGTGAGCAACTCCTCTTGTTTCCCCAAAGCATTTCATACATCAATAAGATGCAAGTCAAGAATGTGACAGTGCAGCTCAAATAGCACTCAAAAAATCTTGACACCAACCAGAAAAAGCAGACTGCTCGATTAATGCCCTGTTTTTCCACTCTGAAAGTTCAAGATTTCTTACAAAATATGTTACGTTTGCTCAAAGCTTCAAAATAGTCATGTAGTTGATGAGTGAAAATCAGCTACTGAATGAAATAAGAACTTCTCCAGAACTACATTTAGTGAGGCATATTAAAACAGGGAGCAATAGTGCAATATTTTGTAAATAAAGCACTTGGCAACTCCAGAAAAAATATTGAATAGCAGCCTGAAAGTGTGCATGCAAGCACACAAATGCATATGAGATAAACCATTAAGGGTTATGGTTATGGTGAAAAAGTAAGATTGGATAAGCTGGGTCACCACGGTAAGATGATAATGGCTGATCTTATAGAGGTTTATTATATTATGAGGGGCATAGAAAGGATAGATAGTCAGAATCTTTTTCCCAGGCAGAAGAATCTAGAACTAAAGTAAGAGGAGAGAAATTTAAAAGAAAGATCTGAGGGGTAAGCTTTTCCACACAGAAAGTGGTTAATATGTGGAACGAGTTGTCAGAGGAGAGAGTGCAGGCAGATACTATTACAAAATTTAAAAGGCTTTGGACAAGTACTTGGTAAGAAAGGCGTAGAGGATATGGGCCTGATGTTCGCGTATACAACCACACACACATACACACAGGGTATCTAATTTCATTCTAACAAGTGCATACATACTCATCATTCATTCCATGCCAGCCAGACCAAGCTGCAGTATTTTTATACACAAACACACACAATGGAAACTATTTAACAAGGGTGAATGGAAGGCACACTAAGCTCATAAATAAATATATCCCAAGCAAGTTTCACCAAGTTCCGGATATTTATAACACAGTATTCCTCCAGTCGGTATTTGGGATTGAGTTTACCCATCTGAATATTACAATCAGATTTTCCAGCCTGAAATATGAGTTGTACTTTCTTCTTTCACAAAAATAAACAAGAAAAACGATGAGCTGCCTGTCTGAAAAGACAAGTTCTAATAGTTGTTGACCAGAAATTAATTCTTTCTTTTTGTCAGAAACCCTGTTTGACCCAGTGAATGTGGCATTTTCAGTTTTTATTTTTAACATAAATGCTTACACACACCAAAAATACAAGAGATTCTGCAGATGCTGGAAGTCCAGAGCAACACACACAAAATACTGGATGAAATGAATAAATAGTCATTGTTTCGAGCCAAGAACCTTCTTCAGGAATAGAAGGGATGGAGGAAGATGCCAGAATAAAAAGGTGCAGGAAGGGGAAGAAGGACTAGCTGGAAATGATAGGTGAAACCAGGTGGTTGAGAAAGACTGGAGAAGAAGAAATCTGATAGGAAAGGAGAGCAGACCATGGGTGAAAGCAAAGAAGGAGCTGCAAGAAGGGGAGGTGATAGGCAGGTGAGGAGAAAAGGTAAGAGGCTAGAGTGGGGAATAGAAGAAGGGGGGCAAAATTATCAGAAAGAAAAATTGATGTTCGTGCCATCAAGTTAGAGGCTACCTATATGGAATTTGCCTCATCTTGGCTAAAGAGGGGGCTGTGAAATGATGTCAGAACAGGAATGGAAATAAGAATCAAAATTCACCAGGAAATTCCACTTTTGGCAGATGGAGCAGAGCTGCTTGACAAAGTGGTCTCCCAATCTACATTGGGTCTCACCAGTGTAGAGGAGGCTGTATCAGGAGCACCAGATACAATAGACAACCCCAACAGATTCACAGGTGAAGTGTTGCCTCACCTGGTAGGACTGTTTGAGGCCCTGAATGGAGGTGAGGGAGGAAGTAATGGGCAGGTGTATCATTTCTGTCACAGGGGTATGTGGCAGAAGGGGGATTAGTTGGGAGGGATAAATAAAAGAATCATTGAGGGAGCAATCCCTGCAAACAATGGAGAGTGGGGGGGGGGTCGTTAAAGATGTGATTGGTGGTAGGATCCCATTGAAGCTGCAGAGAATGATATGTTGGATGTGAAGGCTTATGGGGTGGTAGGTGAGGACGAGGAACTCTATCCTTGTGAAAGTGGCAAGATAATACAGTGAGTATTATCAGGACCAGGACCAGCAATGTTGTTTCAGTTTAGGGTGGTACATGAATTGGGGTGGTGTTCCCGCAGGTGGTGGTGTGCCTGCTGCCTCTGTCCTTCTGGTGGTACATATAGTGGGTGGAGAGGTGCTGTTGGCATGTATTGTGGTGTATTTTGTAGATGGTGTACACTGCATCCTCTGTGTACCTGTGGGGAAGGGAATGAATTTTTGGAGTAATGGATGTAGGATGGCAATCAAGTCAGTGTTTTTTTTCCTGGTTGTTATCAAGCTTCTTGAGTATTGTTAAAGATACTTTCATCCAGACGAATGAAGATGGTTTCAATCACATTCCTGATTTCTACCTTGCTCACCATAGCATGCTCACCATTTGAATTGGTCTAGTTAGGTTTCTGATATTAATGATGGGGTTCAGCAATGGTAAGGTCAAGAGAATTTCAAGGATCTGGTGATCTACATCCAAGCATCCAATTTACAATGGAGATGGAGAAGAATGGTTGCCTCCCATTCCTGGATATTCTTATACAATGGAAAATGGTAGCCTTGGACATGGCGTCCGTTGGACTTATACTTCAGCAATAACTGCCACCATCACACCTCCCAATGTAGAGTGGTTCTTTCTACTTTGATAAACCATGTGAAAACTATTTCAAGCTTGGTGAGTCTCCACGAGGAAATAAGATGATTACACACAATGTTTCTACAGAATGGCTACAAGGTGAAGGAAATTAATCAGGCCCTTAAAAGTGCCAATGGAAAAACCAGGAAACCTAACAACGAGGAGGAACCCGTCACTATCACCTGTCTTCCTTATATTTCCATGGTTTTTGGAAGGATCTTCAGGATCCTGAAGAAATACCAGATTGATACCATCCACAAACCCATAAGGAAGCTCAACTCACAGCTTATGTGGGTCAAAGATGACCTGGGACTCAGGATGGCTGGCGCTTACAGGAAGGATGACTGGTATTTACAGGATTATCTGTGAATACAGAGCAGCGTATATTGGTCAGACGATGGAAACCCGTGTCAAGGAGCACAGGAGGTAGCCATTGAAATAAAACTAAAAGAAAAGGATTTTAACAAAGACAAAGGACTCACTCCAAATAAGAACTGGAATTCAAATTTAAACAAGGTAGGACTGCAGAAATCTGATTGGATGAGGACTAACCAATCAGGAGGGGTATAAATACCACAGGACTAGACACGCCCAGGCATCATCCCTGATGAAGATGGCAGAGTTCGCCATTGAAACGTTGGTTAAAATCGATACCTGGTTAAAGCCCAAGAAGAATTTATTTGTTCAAGGATCTCATTAAGAAACTTTTGAATATTGGAAGGCTTAGATTTAGTGGGCATTGTTTCCTGCAGTGGGTTAGTATAGGGCTAAAGGGCACTGCCTCAAAATAGAAGCACAACCGCTGAGAACAGATGAGGAGGCTGGTGATCTGTGGAATTCATTGCCACAGATGGCTGTGGAGTCCAAGCCATTGGGTATATTTAAAGCAGAAGTTCATAGGTTCTTTATTAGTAAGGGTGTCAAATGTTATGGGGAGAAAGGAGAAGAATGGGTTTGAGAAGGGTAATAAATCAACAATGATAGAATGGTAGAGCAGACTCAATGGGTCAAATGGCATAATTCTGCTCCTATATCTTATGGTCTAGGAGTGGATGGCTAGACTTTCTTTTGTTAGAGAGGATCATAACTTACTTTATTAACTTCAGTTTCATCAGGATGCCTTGTTGCCATATCAGCATTGATGCTCTGGAGTGCATGTTTTCAGTATTAAAGCTGAGGTGTAAACTAGTCCCATTGCTTTTGCTCTGTTTAGTGCTCTTTTATTTCTAGAGAATTGAATTCAGTTGTCCAATTGTTTCAGGAGGAAACTAAGCTGGATCACCGGTTCAGCACTTCTTGCTGAACAAAGCCGCAAAAGCTTCAGTCTTGCAGTAGTACACACATTGCACACAGGCCCACCATCATTCAGGGACAGCTGGAGGACTCCAGAGATTGGTTACTTTTCAGATCATGTAGTTGCCTATTGCATGCCATTTTTGTTATCTGTCATGCACTTTCTCCTGCATTGCAGCTTCACTAGCTTGACACCTTATCATTTTAGGGTATGTTTGTGCTGCTTCTGGAATTCCATTCTGCACTCCTCATTGACAAGAGATGATCCCCAGATTTGTTAGTAATGATAAATTGAGGAATATGGACATGAACATTTTCCTCAGAGAGTACATTTTGTGCCTCTGCTAACTTCAGCACCTCTAGTTGTTCAACATAAAGAAAAGTCATCTTCTGAGGAAGAACAATATAGTGTTATACAGCATGAAACAGGTTCCTGCTGACCATGTTGTCCACCTGACTTGGTCCCATTTGCCTGCATTTGCCCCATATCCATTTAAACATTTTCTATCTGTGTACCTTCCTGAAACAAATTTAAATGATGTAATCGTGCCCACTTCTACCACTTTTGCTGGGAGCTCGCTCCACACACCCACCACCATCTGTGTGAAAAACCTGCCCCTCACTTTAAACTACAGTATGTCATTCTAGCTTTAGACTCTCCTACTCTTCATATTTTTGTCCCTCATTATTTTGCATATTACTATTAAGTCATTCCTCAGCCTCCTATGCTCTAGTGCAAAAATCCCCAGCCTATCTAGTATCTGATAAATCAAACCCTCCAGTCCCAGTAATGTCTTCATGAATCTTTCTGCACTCTTTCTATCACAATGATATCTTTCCCATAGCTAGATAGCCAGAACTGCCCACAGTGCTCCCATTGGTATGATCTCATCACTGTCTTGACAGTTGTAATGTGATGTTCCCCCTAGGGTGGTTATCCAAGGGTGGTTTCCTTCCTCATGTTTGACAATACCATGAGATTCAATGCAGCTGCATCCAAAGTTGAGGTCCTTAAAGGCTGTCCTTTCCCACCTGGTAGCCAACTGGACATAATGTACCCAGGGATTGTGTTGTAAGAGTCTGGGAAATTATTTGCAAGTGTAACTGTGTAACTGAACTTTTCTCTGGAGCAACTTCGCTTGGTGGGATTTTACATGAGCAAATTCAGTATAAGGGGTTCTTCCAATTGTATTATTTTTTCTGTTTGAACATAGCAGTAATGGTACAAATGAGTTGCTTATTAGGCCATTTATGTTCATCATTACTAGGAGTAACCAAGATCTATTATAAAAGAATGTATAAATTATACAAGCTTGAGATTTGCTTGCTCACAGGTAGCCACAAAGCAAGAACTTCAAAAGAACCCAATTAAGGAAAAAAGAATAAAAATAAAAATAAAAGACCAACAGTCAATGTGCATGAGAAAGAAATAAGGTACAAATCATGCAAACAATTAAAGAGAACAACAACATTCCAAACCAAAACTGAGTCCTCAGATCTGAACCCTGGAGCAGCCTGGAGTAGGCCCAAAGCCTAGCTTGCCAGTTCATCATATTAGTAGCATGGAGCACAGCAGTTGGGGCAGTTTTCATAGGCTCAGTGCCTTGGAGATCTTCATCGCAGAAAACGAGTGAAATTGGCTCTCATCCCAACTGACACAATGTCTTTTCAGTCTATCTGGACTGGTGTTTAAATTGACCAAACAACAGAACAAAAAAGGCTCCGGTGCCCTGGAGAGAGCACATCGCAGAGACTGAATGAAATTGGCTCTTGCTCTAAATTGAGCCAGCATTTAAATTGTCTAAACAGTGTATCATACTTTGCACTAGGACCCAGGCACCACTGCTGTGAAAGGCTCCGGGCTTAGACCATGCCATCAAGTGACTTGCTCTGGGCCAAGATTTTGCCACCCAGCCCAAAGCCACTCTCAAGCTCTTCAACTCAATACCCAGAGTGATCCAAACTCAATCCCTGGCCAGCTGAATGGACATCGGAACTCCATCTGCAATGATTTTGCAACACACCATCTTGGCCCGTCCCCCAAACCTGCCTCACTATTTGTTGATAATTTAACACAATTTACCTCAGAAAAGTGATGTTTTGTCAGATTTCTTAGCTTTTTGACTACCAAAAAGCTGTCGCACACGTTTGGTAATGCCACCTTAACCGGAAGTAATCCTCATTTTCTCAAATTCCAGATGATTAACTAAATATAAATTCCACATCCATCACAGTGGGATTTGAATTCCAGTGTACAGATTTTTAGTCCAGACATCCAAATTCATTATCTTAGCTACTCTATCACCATTATCCCCAACATCTATAAAAACAAAAGGTCGTTTAAGTTTCAGAGCAGTATATGAAAACAATGATATAAGTTATAAAAATTTTTATTCTTTATCAGACTGAAATTTAATAGAACACTGTTGGTGATGATTTCTTTTTACACAATAAGCTAGTAATTTTGCAAGTTGTAGTAGATTTTATAATGAAAATTAAAGATCTGCAGGCTTAGCCATATTTTAATCCAAATTTAATTGGATCCTTGTGCTGTGATGTTTCAGTTAGGAGCAGTATGAGTCGGAAACTTCAATCTGAGGTTTTGAGTATTCCAAATAAGATTGGAAATAGTAAGCAACATGAGTGAATCTGCAGATGCTGGAAATAAATAAAAACACAAAATGCTGGCAGAACTCAGCAGGCCAGACAGCATCTATGGGAGGAGGTAGTGATGACGTTTTGGGTCAAAACCCTTCATCAGGAGTGAAGTAACATGGGATGGTCGAGGGGGGATAAGAAGTGGGGGGAGGGATGAGGTAGAGAGCTGGGAAGTGATAGGCTGGAGGGAAATGGGCTAGGGGGAAGGTGGAGAATTATGGGAAATAAAAGAGAAAGAAAGGTAGGGCTGGGGGGAGATTATAGTGAGGGGGGAAAGAGAGAGAAAGAGAACAAGACTAAAATAATAGATAGGGATGGGGGTAAGGGGGGACAGGGGTATCAACGGAGGTCTGTGAGTTGAATATTGAATGTTTCTCCCACTCCGACATGTCCAATTCCACAGACCACTCCCACTCCGACATGTCCAATTCCACAGACCACTCCCACTCCGACATGTCTGTCCATGGCCTCCTCTACCGTCAAGATGAGGCCACACACAGGCCAATGGAGCAATACCTTATCTCCCGCCTAGGTAGCCTCCTACCTGCCGGTATGAATATTCAACTCACAGACCTCCATTGATACTCCTGCCCCCCCCCCCTTACCCCCATCCCTATCTATTATTTCAGTCTGGTTCTCTTTCTCTCTCTTTTTTCCCCCCTCACTATAATCTCCCCCCAGCCCTACCTTTCTTTCTCTTTTATTTCCCATAATTCTCCACCTTCCCCCTAGCCCATTTCCCTCCAGCCTACCACTTCCCAGCTCTCTACTTCATCCCTCCCCCCCACTTCTTATCCCCCCTCGACCATCCCATGTTACTTCACTCCTGATGAAGGGTTTCGGCCCGAAACGTTGTCACTACCTCCTCCCATAGATGCTGTCTGGCCTGCTGAGTTCTGCCAGCATTTTGTGTTTTTATTTGGAAATAGTAAGATTGTCAGAATCTGTTGTTGATATTCAGAAATGATTTACTGATAATTTAATAACAAAAACTTATTTTAGACCAAAAAGATAAATATTTTCAGTGAAGAATGTTGGTAGATTTTAGAAGTTATTGGACCATTGTGGATTTTCATTACTTTTTTGGTGTATATTGCTCCTGATAGTTGTGGGTCCTTGGATAAGACTGAAGATATTGTCAGAAGTTAATGTAGTTCTGAATTATTTATAACTGGATGTTTGCAGTAAGGTGTTTGTATTATATTGAGAATTTGTACTCAAAGTGATTGCTTCATTTGTGTCCTCTAAGGTGCATGCTTTTGAGAGGTCATCTTGGTAGTGTGCAGGATCAGAGGGATCTTGGGATCCGAGTCCATAGGACACTCAAAGCTGCTGCGCAGGTTGACTCTGTGATTAAGAAGGTGTAATGTGCATTGGCCTTCATCAACCATGGGATTGAGTTTAAAAACCGAGAGGTAATGTTACAGCTATATAGGACCGTGGTCAGACTCCACTGGAGTACTGTGCTTAGTCTGGTCACCTCACTATGGGAAGGACGTGGAAACTATAGAAAGGGTGCAGAAGGAATTTACAAGGATGTTGCCTGGATTGGGGAGCATGCCTTATGAGAATAGGTTGAGTAAACTCGGCCTTTTTTCCTTGGAGTGACAGAGGTTGAGAGGTGGCCTGATAGAGAGTGTATAAGATGATGAGAGACATGGATCGTGTGGATAGTCAGAGGCTTTTTCCCAGGGCTGAAATGGCTAGCACGAGAGGACACAGTTTTAAGGTGCTTGGAAGTAGGTACAGAGGAGATGTCAGGAGTAAGTTTATTTACACAGAGAGTGGTGAGTGTGTGGAACGGGCTGCCGGCAAAGGTGGTGGAGGCGGATACGATAGGGTCTTTTAAAAGACTCCTGGATAGGTACATGGAACGTAGAAAAATAAAGGGCTATGGGTAATCCTAGGTAATTTCTTAAGTAAGTACATGTTCGGCACAGAATTGTGAGCCGAAAGGCCTGTATTGTGCTGTAGGTTTTCTGTGTTTCTATGTTTCTAACCTGAAACGTTATTATATTTCTTTCTCCACAGATGTTGCCTAATCCAATGAGTATTTCCAGCATTTTCTCCTGTTAGCATTTGATTTCATGCTTTGTACTAAATGCATTGTTAGTGACAGCACACTAAATTTTGAAGAAGCATTTATTTTCACTTTTGTAATGTAATTATTACACATGACTTTAAAAAAACAATTACTTGGATCTCTATGTATCCAATTGTGTCTTATGATAGTTCTTCCTCCGTTTTTTGTTTATTTAGAGATACAGTAGGCCCTTCGAACTGTACTGCCTCATAACCCCTGATAACCCCAATTAACCCTAACCTAACAGGACAGTTTACAATGACTAATTAACCTACCTGGTGCGTCTTTGGACTGTGGGAGGAAATCAGAGCACCCGGGGAAAACCCACGCATTCCACGGGGAGGACATACAGATGTTTTACAGATGACACCAGAATTGAACTCCAAACTCTGACACCCCAAGCTGTAATAATGTCACTAACCACTATGCTGCCATGGCACCCCTTGAGGGTCATTTTGGTTAAAATCAAATATCTCTCACAGTAATAATATCTGGTCCTTCAGCAGGCTTGTCCAATAATGATGTCTGCATTCACCCAGAGGTTGGTTGTAACTTTAGTACAGACTATACTGTGTAATTAGTGATTCTAATTATCTATTCCACAGCATAATAATTACCTATTCTATTTTATGGAATGATTTTAACAATTCTGGGATTTTGTTTATGTTGTGTTGTTCTTTACATTTCAGTAGAACATTGCAAGTATTGTTTACCTTCAGTGTCACATGGAAGATGACATTTCATTTAATTTGATGTGGTTATAGCAGAGAACATCTATGTCTCCTTTCATATCACAATATAGCATGGACAAAAGCCAAAGGCATCAATAATAGGTTGTGGGAATAAGGACCAAGTTGCTTGTATGGATAAAGTGGTATAGTGATATCTCTGATTCATTTCTGACATATTCTTTCCCCAAATTTTTATTAAGTAATTTTGAATAATATTAGATCTTATATCTTATCAGAGACCAGTATTTTTCCTAAGCCTTCAATCCTTTGGGCATAAGGATGTAGTTATACAGTATGTATGTAGAAGGAAGCTAGACTAAAAATTATTTTTGAATGATATAAATTTGTCTCATAGTGTACAAGCATTTCCATTGCTCAGTGATGGGTAATGCATTGTTAGATTGTTTATGAATATGGAAATTCCTTCTGCTGACATGACCCTGCTCTTTTCCAAATTGTGAGATGAACATTGAAAATTAAAGGTCCACATTTCTCAACAGTTCTACTAAAGTCCCAAAGGAGTTTCAGAAAAGGTTATGATTCCATTTATTCCTTACAAAGCCATTGGTGCCCAGCAAATGAAGCCTATTGTATGGTCTCCCTAACATGTGAGCAATGTGTGATGGTAGAACTCTGATGCTGTTCCATATTTATAGTCTTGAGATATTTAAAACACCCTTCTAGAAAAAAATCATTCCACACTAATCTAACTACATGGCTCAAGAGGTTACAGCATTTACATTTATATATTTAGAATGATTTTACCATTGTAAAACAATCAAAAATAGAAATGGTACCTTTTGCACTATAGTTTGGTTCAGTAACATTATTATAAAATCACCCCATCTAAAAGACTGTTTAGTATTGCTCCCAATCTAAATGAAGGTCTCCGCTCTTGAACTTTTGAGGACAGTCATTAAAGTGCACATTTCTTTTAAAGAGCAAAGATCCTTTATATTCTGACCTCCTTTTCCACAGTGTTACAAAGCATTTATTATAGTGGGTGTCATTTGTTGCATGTGGGACACCGAGTTGAAAGTTATGGGCAAACTGCCTACAACATTGAAAAGAGTCTGTGCTGCCTATGGCCTAGGGAGCTTCACTGATTGAATCACTGTTCCCAGAGTGTAAGAATAATTCAAGTCAATTTTCATTACTGAATTATTGCAAAAACTACTTTAAAAGTTAACAGAAACCAATAGCCAGACGTATCATTCCCCTTTTATTGTTCTGCTTCAGAATTTGTGAAAAGATATTATTTATTTACCGCAATGGAGTGATAAAGTATTATTCAATAATTCATACAATATTCTTCCCCACCACTGTCAACTGCCTAGTCTATATGGCCATTGTTGGCAATATTTAATATGGAGAAACTATATGATTGTTCAGAAGATAATTATGAAATTAAATCCAGACCTCGAGCTTAGCCCGCAGCTAAGCAAGATAATTTCTCCTTTAAATATTCAGTGTTAAATGAACAGAGGAGGACAATGAGATTAATGGATGAAATGACAATCTACCTTTGACTATTGATTTTTAAAGTATCAGCAGGTTAGGCAGAACAATTCATAGGATGGGATTAATGTAATAAAGCTCTTTCCAGTAACAGAAATAGATAAAATAATAACATCAAGAAGTAGTTATGAAAAGAGGAGTTTGAATAATGAGTGGGGTGAGGATGATATTAGCAGTGTGGATTAGGACAAGATGGTGACTTTTTCTAACCTGGATCTGGGATAGTTCCAGTGGGGGCAGCGAAAAGAAATCAGGAAAGAAAATGTGGGCATCATAATATGATGAAGCGATAAATTTCACCATCTTGTATTTGAACAATTATACTTCTTTACCTATAAATGCAAAACAAAGCATAACTATTGATGGGTTTAGTGCAATGGAAATGCATTTAAAACTCACTAATAAATATCACAATTTACAGTGTTAAGCTGTGCATAGTTTTTGTGGGATGATGTTCTCTTAGTGGATACAGGATTTGAGTCTGCAGGACTCATGTACTTTGTCCTGTGACCCGTTCAAGTCCTGTGTCTCCTCCTCTTTGTTTCCCAGCTCTGATTCACCTGCTCTATTTCCCTGAAATGCCTCTCAGTCTCTTCTCCTTGGACCTTTGATCTTCTGTCTTCTTCCACAGTTGTACTTGCTGTCCTCTGATCAAAGGGCATGAAGAACAGTTTTTGGGGTCTCCAGGGATCATGCTGCAGAGGCAAGACAGCATGCCATTACATGAGATTCTCTGAGCGAGACTGGAGTGTAACCAGGAGAGGGCAACCCCTACTTAGTTGACTAGCCGAGGAGATGTACTGCAGAATTACAGCCCGACCAACCATGTCAAAGCATATCAAGCAGGATGTGTGGTTTTAATGCACCAAACCCATTACTGAATAAGGCTAAGTGAATACATCACCAACTTTATTAAGAATAGATGTTAGCTTTTCTGACACTAATTGGTTCTTCTACAGTTCAATCAATCTACAAACAAACTGAACTAGTAAAGAAGACAAATATATTTTCATTGGGCTTTGCCAATACATAAGCATTGGCCATATCATTAACGTTACCAGTATTAATATTTAAGTTGGTAATGGTCCTGAACATTATATCGACATTGTCCTGATTGGAGTCTATTTAGGCATTGATTGGATTTATTCCAATAGACGGAGGTGATTGAAATCTGTTACTCTCTTAACACAGGTGCTCTTATCGGCATTCAGCTCATTCTCATAATCTGTTTTTGGAGTATCGGAAACATAAGTGGTTCCACTCAAGGCTGCCAATGTTTTATTCATAGACACAGAGCTCTGGCCACATGGGTTATGATATAATTAGCAACAGAGGAACTATTTTCAAACCTTCACCTATAATAACTGCAGGGCTAGATTTACCTCATTCCAAAAGTAGGTTATTTTTAGCAAGTAGTAAGCAGCTAGTGCAGACTATTCATTAAAAACAGACCTTAGAGTTGACTACATACTGGCTATGTCCCAGGATGCTCTACACAGCTGGATACTATCTATTGCTAGCCTGTAAAACCAAGGCTAAGGGTATTTATTAATAGTATTTTTCCATAGTAAATAATATGTGAGCTGTTTGACATACAGAGATTGATATCTACTTTTGTTTAAGCAGGATGAAAATTTATTATTGATACAAGCACTTCAGTACCAAGAAAAAAAATTAAATAGGAAGTTAAATCAAAATTTGTATTTTTGAAGATCACACTGTTAAAACCCCATGAAACTTAACATGGTTAAAATAAACTAAGGCTATTTCTTCAAATAAATTGTCCAGCCCTTAAGAATAGAAGAGAAAGTCATGGAAAAAAAATCAAGATTTAAAAAAAGCTATTCAGTCCTTTAACCCTTTTATTATTCCTTTTTACCCTCCCTAAATTCCAGTTACATTTTGTTATATTTGTTATATATTATTCCACCAGCTTATTTGGTTTTCATTTTCTAAAGGCTGTACTACAGGTACATCATGACATGAATAATTAACAAGCAAAATGAACTAGGAAAATATATTTGTCATGTTGCTTATATAAATTACTTAAGTATGTAAGTTTGATCAACACACAATTTGACAAAGGCAGTGCTGCTGTTATTTGCTGCACCAACCCTCCCTCTTACATGCTAAACAACAACACTCTGATACCCATCAACCTTCCCAGACAGTCAGTCACTGACCCAATCTTCTCCCCACCACCTACAACCTTGTTGTCTCCTTTTTTTTCTGCCATAGGATCCACAATCAAGGTTGTCTTGATGGATACATGATCTCAGCTTGTCCTTCACATACAGGATTAATTTAATTGTATCTGACATTTTCTTTCCCCATCCATATCAAAGATAACTCTAATGCTTTGTGCCTTGCCTATTTCCAGTCTCTTAGTCCCAATCAGCAGATCTTCACAATGGAATCCCAGTTCCTTCTTAGATCCCTGTGGTCTGAGGGGCCAATCACTCTTCTTTGAAGCCAAATGTACTTTCAATATTCTATTAGTACAGGAACATTTCACTTTTCATATGTTTAAAGACATAGAAGTAGTCAGTGCTGGCTCTCAGATGAATCCCTTCTATCCTATTTCCCCACATTTCCCTGTAACTCATTCCTTGTCATGCTTCCATCCACTCCACCCTGGTTCTCCTGTCACCATCAAGGACACTTTGCACTTGCCAATTAACCTACCAGCACACCTTTGAAATGGAGGAGGAAACTAGAGCCCCATGGGAAAACCAAGCGGTCACAGGAAGAAGTTGCAAACCCCACATGGGATGGACTCAAGGGCAGGTTTGATCCTGGGTCGCTGAAGCTGTGAGGTAACAGCATTGTGGAGCCTTGTGTGGATCCCGGCAGTGGTTTTCTCTATGAAGAATGTCAGGAACATTTCTTGTTTCAGTCTTACCCAAACACTCTCCTTCACCTCTTTTCTGGTATCACTTCCTCCTCTCACCCACAGCCAGAATATTTAATCAAATTTATTACAGGTTTAACCCTGCTACCATCTTCATACAGTCCACCTCTAATTCTTCCCTTACCTGCTGTTACTTTTCTATCTTCTGTCTGCTTTTCAACTGATAGATCAATGACCAGGATCCATTTCAATATCACAGTGTCCCAGCTTGCTTCCCTGTAAGAACCTCATTCCATTTTTTCTAGCTCCTTAACTTCACTCCATTTCCAGTAGCCTCTCACTATAATTCTTCACTCCCACTCTGACCTCTCTATCCTCGCCTTCCTACATTATTAAATGAACCCCAATGTAAGTTTGAGAAACAGTATTTAATTTTATAGCTGGGGTTAATACAAGGTCTAGACATAACATGAAGATCAATAACTTGAGATAATTAGTTTTTCCAATGTTTTTATTACTAATTTGCATTATTGCTTTTAAACTCCTTTGTAGATTCAGAGAATTATATTTCACATTTAGGTCTTATCACTTAACTCTGGAACACTTTGTTTAAATCGCTGTCCTCTTGTCAAACGAATCTAACTTACTTAGTTTAGTTTAGTTTGCTGAAGGAACTCAGCAGGTTGAGCAGCATCTGTAGGAAGAAAAGAATTGTCTTCATTTTATTCACTTAATTTACCCTTTACTGGATTTATTTACTCTTCCCTTTTGTTTTTTCCTCGTTTTCTTCCTTAGCATTTTGAAATTGTTTATCTCCATCCTGAAATAGCGGCTGTTCCTCTCTGCCTGAGCTGCTGACTAATTTGGTTTGAGTTTGAGGATTTCAACAACTGCAGTATTTTACTTTTCTTTGATAAATCGAGCTTTGCCTTTACTATAGAGATCAGCAACTATGGAATTACTGGAGCATCAAGAATAAGTGATAAGATAAGTAGGGAATGACTGACCTGCTATAACGGGGATAGTTTTCTGAAGTGAGCTTAAAGCATAGTCAAAGCAAAGACAAGTCAATAATTGAGCTCATATTAAAAACAGTGCAGCAAAGAGTGTATGATTTATATAGAAGCCTATACTTTTCTTCAATCCCATTGAATTTTATTTTAATAAGAACATTAGTCATAGACAAAGCTTTTCACGATGCTGTATTACCTCACTGTCACTGGATTTCCCATACCACTCTGAGTGATTAGGTTACCTTGAAAATATCAGTGCTATTCTTAAATCTTTATTTACAACATTTGGGAAGCTGACTAAAGCCCTATTAGTGGAATATCCTTAGTGACCAAAGATCCAAGATATTCTGTTCCATCATATTTTCACAATACCAGGACTTGCAAGCTTTTCCGCTGCCCTTAGAGACACCAATATTTATGTGAAACCACATTATCAACTGCCAACAGTGAAGAGGCCAACATAAATATCAAATCCAGACTGAAATATAAACTCAATCAGTTAATGTTTCATGATTTTATAGCATGTATATCACGCTTCCACATCTCTCCTGCCAAGACAGACAGCTGACAAGCTGCATTTTAAAAGTTGCGGCCACAGTGGCAATCGAGCAGGTTGATTCACAGTTCACACACTAAGGCTGAAATTATGCAAGCTTATTGTGTGCAGTCACACAAAAGACCTAGAATCATGGCACTTTCAGCGCATAGGAGTTTGTATGAAGTGTGCTTGATAAAAAAACACATTCCCCAGTAACACTGGAAGAAACTGCTGCCTTTCCACACATAACCTCTTTAGTATACAATAGATTTCATTGTAAAAGATGTTAGTGATTTCATACAATTCCAGTTTCAACTTTTTAAAACAGATATCAGTTTTACCTATTCTCTTATAAGTTGCTGTCCTCTTGTCAAACGGATCTAACTTACTTTATAATTCCGCTGGAGGGACTCAGTAGGTTGAGCAGCATCTGTGGAAGGAAAAGAATTACCTTTGTTTTGGGTTGAAACCCTGCATCAAAGGTTTGCTTCAAATTGATTTGCGGGGTTCTCTAATGTTTACAATGTGAAGTGTCTCTAAAGATTCATTTTAACTATCTGGCTCTGAGGTAAAACATCAGTAGCTATAAACTTCCCTCGCATCTGCTCTTAGATTAGGTTTGGGGTTTTTTCTACATTCTATGCAACGGCTTTATTTATTTATTTATCTATTTATTTGCCTACAGTGCAGAGAAGGCCCGCCCAGCCCTCCGAGCCATGCCACCCAGCAATCCCCCAAATTAACCCTAGCCTAATCACAGGACAATTTACAATGACCAATTAACCTACCAACCGGTACATCTTTAGACTGCGCGAGGAAACCCATGCAGTCACGGAGAAAACATACAAGCTCCTTACAGGAATTGAACCCAGGTCATTGGTAGTTTAAAGCAATGTGCTACCTAGTCACCCAAGCTATAGAATGGAATCTGCCTCTCTCACAAGTCTAGCTCTGTGGCCTCTCTAGGCAGTTAACATTAAAGTACCTAAGTTGTCTGAGGGAAGACTATACTAAATGTATATTTACTCTTAAGTACCTATCCGCATGCGGTTGTCACCAGGTGCAATGTAGTGGAGAAAAACAAAAAGGATGAAGAGGAAGAATAGATATGGGAGTCACAGGCACCACTTTCTATCTGACTTAGCAATATTGTCTGAAATAGGAAGTAAAAGATTTCCAAAATGTACAAGTAATCAAGCTGTGCACCAAAAGGGCATGGTGGCCAAAGTTGAAACAGTAGAACAGAACAATGTGAACATGGTCTTGATCCTCTTCCACCAGCTTCTGCCAAATCTTGTCCCCATAGTGTTATAATTATCATTTTACCTCACAGTCAGCTTGGAATCTCAAAGATATGAAAGCAATCAGTACTATTACATCGATGACTAGTGCTAGAAGCTGGCACACGTGGATCTTGACTGGGCTTGGGTTTTAACTCAGCTGAAGTATTAAAATTGCTTGAGAGCCCTGTCATTATGCAACACACAGATAATGCCAAATAGCCAATGTAGCAGCAGACCTGGCTGGTAGGGAACAATTTGCTGTCAGGAAATCAATCAATTAAGAACAGCAGAGATTTGATAAAATATTTATATGTACATATTTTTAAATGTCATTGAAGTTATTTTCCTCTGGATTTTATTCTTTTCTGACAGATACATAATGACTTGAGAGAAATATGTTAACTAGGGTTTAATTACTCAGTGAGTGAAGTCTGTCTTTACATCAATAATCTTCAGAAATAGATAGGGCTGAATATTCTTTAGTGAGACATTCTATTTGGCCATATAAGTGGAAAAGTTTGTTTAACATTGAAGGCCAGTGCAGCCATTGGGGCAGAATGGTAGCACACACTTTACAATACCAGGTTCAATTCCCGCTGCTGCCTGTAAGGAATTTGTACGTTCTCCTTATGACCGTGTAGGTTTCCTCCACGTTTCCTCTCACAGTCCAAAGACGTACCGATGGGTCATTGTAAATTGTCCCATGAATAGGCTAGGATTAAATCGGGGGGTTGCTGGGTGGCGTGGCTCAAAGGGCCGAAAGAGACTATTCTGTGCCATGTCGCAATAAAAATAAATAACTAAATAAGCAGGATGCAGACTTGTAACCTTTACCACCACAGCAGCTAGCGCAATGCTATAACAGCTCAGGACATTGAAGTTGAGAGCTCAATCGCAGCTTCCTCTGTGAGAAGTCTCTATTCTCCCCTTAGAATGCATGGATTTTTTTCCAGTTTCCTCCCACAGTCAAAAAGATGTACAAATAGATTAATTGGTCATTGTAAATTCTGATTAGGTTAGAGTTAAATTGGGGTTGTTGCAGGTTGCTGGGTGGCACAGGTCAAAGGGCTATGTCTCTAAATTAAAAATAAATAAACCAATAAGTTAAAAGGAGGACAAGGGCGAGAGATATGTGGGAACACTAGCTTCTGCAGGTTCCTCTCCAAGTTACACATCATCCTGACTTGGAAATCCATTGCTGTTCTGCATAGCCACTTGTCTAACTTGTGGAAGTCATACCCGGCAGTATTGTGGGAGAACAATCAGAACTGCAACAGTTGAAGCAGTGCTAACTAACTTCTCAAGAGCAAATAAGAATGAGATATAAATGCTGACCTTGCCAGTAAAATCCCCCCCAAAAAAAGTGCAGTCCTAGTGTAATTATATTTCCCCTGGGGTGAACACAAGGTTAAGGATGCTAGCCAGTGAAAATATTAAATAGATCAGGCTAAGAGGACAAGAAGCCTGACTCACAGCAGCAACGTTCAGCCTTGAAGAGTTCACATAGTTTACAGTTAGAAGGAACTTACTGCATCTGTATGTGAGGCAGGGTAGGGGTGAGGAGCTGGTGGAGATGGAGGCATAGCACCCAATTCATTACGGAAGCTACTTCTGTGTTAAGCACATCTTCCTACCCCACCGCTGCACACACAAGCACAATGTCTAGTCATAATTAAGGTCTGGGCATTTCTTGGATGAATGATTTCCAACATCACATTAGACCCAAGGTCAGAGGTATGGGAAACTGACGGAGTAAAGAGTTCTACCTCTTCCCTTGTCTATTGTGTCATACAAGGCAGGTAAGAACCCAATACAAAGAGTGATACAGTCTATCTAATGCAGGAGTTCCCAACCTGGGGTCCACAATCCATTCTGTTAATGGTAGGAGTCCATGACAGTAAAATGTTGGGAACCTCTGACCTTTGGGCTGTTCCACCTAAACAGATGTGCTCATTTGATGTCTGTATTCACGGGGTTTTGATACATCTTTCACTTGTGTTGAAGATTCTTTAAGAATGCAGCTGTTTAACCAGATATTTTATTCAATTGTGATTACGTTCACATTCCAAAGTTATCACATAGTAAAAAATAAACACATTATATGACATTTGCACTCCAAAATTACAGCACTAGTCTAGTGATATTTATATTCTGGACAGAATTCGCACTTTCCCATTCATCTTTCAGATCCAACTAATTTTATTTTTTAAATCTACGGTCATACCTTTTAAAGCACCAAACTGGCTTCCCAGTTGCTACCTTAGAAATTGTGGTAATAGTTGAATTACCTTAAATTTGTTGAAGTATGACAAGTAGGATTTTAGATATCCAGCATGAAGCAGCTCTAGAAAGAACTAAGGAGGCCTTCTAATTCTGGAGACACAAGAGACTGCTAACGCTGCATGCTGGAGTAACATAAAATCTACTGGAGGAATCCAAGGGGTGAAGCAACATTGAAATGTTGACAATTCCTTTTCTCCCTCAGACGCTGTATGGTAATGGCGTTTATTTGAGATTTGGATTCCTCTCTCCAAAGCATTCTGGGCAGTCTTGCCACAGACATAGAGTTAAGTGATCCAGAAGTTACTCTTTTCTTTTAGATAATTACAGACAGAAGCTTATCCATAATACTAAATCCTTTCCTGGTGTTTTTAAAAATAATGTTCTAACCAAATCCCTGTATGTAGATCTTAGTAACTAACGAATGAAACAAGCCACAGATAACCTCATGGATGGGGCAGCAGATGCAAAAAGTATTTATGTATTTCACTAATATCCTTGGGAAATTTAGATACAAACAAATTATCAGTTACTGTCAGCATATCAAAAGTTAAATTTTTTAAGTTCATACAAGTTAACAAACAATTCTATTAATCAAGTGTAAGGTTTCAAAATTTCATTCTGAATAGACAGTACAGTACCAGATTATTTTTAATACAGGCAGGTTATTTCCAGTGTGAATAGCTCACTCTTATAACTTGTAAATAGATTTTAACTTCTTTGAGACTCTCATGAAAAGCAAGCCTCTCTGCTCCCAATGGAAACATTGCCCATTCTCCTGCCCATGCATACATTTCCTATAATTAAGATTCTAGAGGATGATGTTACAACTGAAGATCTGACCAGTCCTCAGTTTTGCAAAACTCTACAATTCCCTTTAGAGTGGGATACTAACATTACAACATTCATACAATTCAGTACACTTATTTGCTCTTACTGATACATTGATTGTGTTAGTGTTTAATAAAGCTGTTCTATCTCAATAAAACAGAGTCAACATTTATACTTCTGCAGCCAATGTCATCTGCCAATCTCCATTCAAGTTAAATTATTTTGCGAATTAATGAGCTAAAAAATGCAGCAGTTCATTTCATTTTCAACCAAATAATACTATAACAAAGGTCCTCAGCAGTCTGCATAACTACAACTCCAGCTTATTACAACATCTGCAAATATTACAATATCTGCATCAAGATAAGGGGCAGCAGCCAGCCTCCTCATGTTTGGAAAGAAGAGACATTCTAGAGAAGGTCTTTGAGCAGCTCTTGCAGTGATATCTTTTCACATCAGAGTGCGTCTGCAGATGTGCTCGGAGGTTTGAGCGGTCTGCAAAAGCCCTGCTGCAGTGAGGACAGGCAAAAGGTTTCTCTCCTGCAAAGAGAGAGAGAATAAAGATCAGATCCGAATGTCCCACTATCACCCATAAGCAAGAAAACTATGATTTTTAAAAAGACTGTAGAGTTATAGACACCAAGAAGCTTAACTACCGATTTGCTTTTGGCTCCTTTCAGAAGTGACCAAAAAACAATTTGCATCCCAACCCACAGCGAACCATTGGTACACGCCGATGGTTTGATTACCCACCCGATTTTACAAATACTTGTCAACACGTGAATTACAATGGTTAAAGGGTCAGCACTACATGGTGGGCCGAAGGGCTGTACTGTGCAGTACTGTTCTAAAACCTGTAAAATATTTTGCAGCTACACCATTTCATTATATAGTGTTTGCTATATAGTCTACTTTCTAAAACTACTTGCTTTTAAGTGATAACTAGGTGTGAATCCCTATTTCATATAGATGGTTATTTAATTTCAAGCTGGCCAGAAAAAAATGTCACTACTTAACTGTTATGTTTAGAATTAGTGCAGCGGGCCTATTTCACACTGTATTGCAACAAAAAAATATTATGACTACTCAGACATCAACAATATTAGGACTCCAACTTTACAATTTAGTCAGATGCCTGTAGCAAATACATTATTACAGCAAATACATTGCATGTCTGTTGGACTGCATTTTAAAATTTCATACAAGAAACCATGCTGTTCTGCTAGCAAGCATTATTTTGGGCATGGTAACAGAATACCAATTTGTAGTTTAATAAAGGTCATTTAAGAAAGGCTAAAACAGGAGATCCCAACATTTTTTATGCTATGGAGTCTTACCATTAACCAAGGGGTCTGTGGACTCCAGGTTGGGTATTCCTGGTCGAAAACAGAAGAAATGGGTGGCAGGTTGGAGATACATCTCCACCAAAGGAGGTACAAGGCTCTAGCCTAAGGGTCACCCTTGGGCAATGTGTAGCACCCACTTAGCCCCCTGATCAGGGTCATGTGAAGTCATGGGTGCATATCACAAGTCCTGGTTATGTGACCACTGATGCCAGGTAGACAATGTCTGAAGAGTATTGATAACAGCAGGGGTCACCCATCTTGTAAAAGCTCTGCCAAGAAGGTGGCAGTGGTAAACCACTTCTGTAGAAAAAGACTTGTAGACTACTGTAATGATGATGAAAACAAAAGAAAAACTCAGATTAAGGTAGTTTGTGTTTTCTCAGAGTTCAAGAATGAAATGCATCATGTTAGGTTGGATAGAAAGCCATTAGGTCAAAGCCATAGAGCATGCCAACTTTCAACAAATTGCTGTCGCAGCTCTGCGTTACATAATTTAAATGAAGTGTTTGCTCTCTACCCTACACAGCGATTCATGGCTGGACCATCATAACCATCGATTAATATAGTAGGAGAAAATAACCATAACATGTTGTTTCAAAGACATTTCATTTCCACTAGGGTAATATTTGAAAGCATTAAGTTACAGTGAAGTATTTCTGGGTCATTCTCAGGAAAGGAATTATAATGAATTTTTGTGATACAGGGAATGCATTGATTAATTTTAAGCCAGCAAAACAAAAGAAGAACTCAAATTAAGAAAATTCTAGATGTGCTGAAAGGGTTGTTTTTGTGCTGTACTTTTTCTAAAAAAAAATGTGGTTCAATTTTGCTTTCTATTAAGGGTTAAACCTGCAATCTGTCCATTTTTGTGCAATTTGAAACCCTGTTCATTTTACGAAACTTTTAATCCATTAGATTCAGCAGTCTTTATCTTTCCCACTATCCACCATTGGTATTAACCCTTTGCCAAGGTGGTCTTATTTGATATATGATCCTTACAGTGGGTGCTGTAGGCAATTTTGCTATTTAGGTATAGGTGGTGGTGGGTGGGGGGGATTAAGAAGTCGCTATGGTGGTAAAAAAAAAATGACATCATAGCTGAGCTCAGTTCTATTCTCATCTTCATTCACATTTATGAACTTTCCAGCAGGTCATTGAATAATAAGCAGTGGGAACTTGGTGGGTTTTTTTTCACCCTTTACTGGGACCCTAGTGTTTTATTTGTACTCACCAGTATGTGTTCTGATGTGCCCCTGTAAGAGCCACGGTCTAGAGAATGCTTTGCCACAGATTTTGCAGACACAAGGCAGAGTGTGAGTCCTTATGTGCATCTTCAATGCACCCAGACTGACATATTCCTTATCACAATACTTGCAATTAAAGTATTTTGTAGTCTGTGATTCACAATGAAGCTGTCTGTGTTTAGAGAGACCAGATAAAGTATTGTAAGCCTTGTGACAATGGAAACACTCAAACTTCTCCAGGACTGCTTCAGCAGCACTTTCAACCTCAAAGATTTTTTCCTCCGGTTCATCATCTCCTTTAAATGTGCCATTGTTTCTCTCTCTCCTCTTGGTTCTTTTGGAAAGGGACAGGCTAAGGTCATTCACTGTATTCCTTAGTGGGGTGTTGCTGCCTCTGACAGCGACGCATTCCTTAACACTGATCTCTAGGCTTGGTTGGCTACTGAAGGGCATTTCTGTTCCAATCTCAGCATCCAGGGGCGGGGGCAGACACATTCGGGGACTGATAGGAGCCCTGTCCCACAGTCTTGGCGGGTCACAAACGATGGGAGTGAGCACTTCAGGCTGTGGCACCAGTGGAAATCTCAAACCCTCATATAAATATGGTGAAATAACTGTGGCTGAAAAGAAAGCAAAATCTCAAATCATGCAAGTTAATAGAAATACTAATCGGTGGAGCATGTAAATGATTGCCTTATCCATAATATTTAAATAAGTTTACATTTCAGAAAATCCATAGAACCTATCAAGTATCAACAAGGAAGTATTTCAAACAAATGATAATAAAAGTAATCTTTAAAAGATAAAATTAGAGCATATATTAACAAAGATGTGCATTTCATTATATTAAGGGGAAGTTCTACTTTTCAAGATCGCATCAAATGGTGCATGGCTGATCCCGAATATCTTTTCAAAAGGAATAAGTCGGTCCGTTATTTTCTTGCATAATATGCATATGCAGCTAACTGCCTTTGTCATTCATACTTCCACCACCACCCCTTCCACTTGCAATTAAGCTACTTCAATGCAAAAAAGACACGTCTTCCCTTTTGTGTGCTGAAACC
The DNA here is from genome assembly GCF_048418815.1 of Hemitrygon akajei. NCBI lineage: Eukaryota > Metazoa > Chordata > Chondrichthyes > Myliobatiformes > Dasyatidae > Hemitrygon > Hemitrygon akajei. The sequence goes on from NC_133140.1 coordinate 59,328,681, forward strand.
CTAGGCAATTAGCAAAATTTCTACAGGAAACGATTCACTTAAAATAGTTCACTGTAAGAGATCAATGGATCTCCACAAGTCAAAGGGGAAATCTGATGTGGAACATGAAACAAACATCTAAAAATAAACTACATAAGAAACTACTAAAGAGGGAAGTTTACTTTTTAACTGTTTTTTTAAAGTGAGGGCGGAAACAGAATACTTAAAGACACAGCCGAAACATGCCTGTTGCTTGTTTAAGACAAATACAAGCCTGAGCTGGAGGGCGAGCCTGTGAATAAGAATGAGAACCCTCATGTAAGGCTATGCACCTGCTGGGTCTCTCTTTATCTTAGCAGCCGCGCTCTACAAACTCTATTAGCTGGATAATTCTACATAGCAGAGTTTTTCTTCAATTTGGACGAAGAAAGCGCGCAGACCACTCATTCATGGTCTCGCCTCGATACATAAATATCAGACAAAGTAAACTAAGACATTATTTTTCAACAGGAGCAAACAAGTAGATGCTAAACGTCATGCTCTAAACTAAATTCATAAAGACACGGAAAACAAGTTTATTTTCACAGCTATGTAGAACAGTTTTAAACAATAAACCGAGTTTTACTTTTACCATTCTGGATCTCCAGTTGACTGTAGTTAGGTTTCTTGGTGCTACAGTGTTTCTTGATCAGGAAAGAACGGGGCATGACTGTTTATTTCCCTCCTCCCACTGAGAGCATTAAATATGCGCTCAAAACCGAAATCCCACTAGCTGAGATCTCAAAACGGGATAAATAAAAATGACAGGGTTAACCAGTGAAGAACAAGTGCAGTAAGTCCGCCCCTCAAATTCTTCACTTGTGGAAACTATCTGAACGTCAGGTGCAAGAGGTCAATCCTTATTAACATAGACCTCCCGTTGAGCCAATTAGAGCAAAGGCTCTTCAAGCGGGAGGAGCTAATAGTTGTCAATCATCCTTCCAACAGAACAGGTGGATTTCAGAACTGGAAGCTCGGAAATGGAAATAGGACCGTGTCTTAACGGACTGGAACAAGTGAAGCACTTCACATTTACACATGCATTACAGATGTAAAATGTTCAGTATTTAATAATTCGTTTAAAATTGTTAATTACTGGAATCAAATACACTCAGTGGCCACTTTATTAAGTACACCTGTATACGGGCACGTTAATACACATATCTAATTGGCCAATCATGTGACAGCAACTGAATGCGTAAAAGCATGCCGGCATTTTCAGAGCAAACATCAGAATGGGGAAGAAATGTGGTCTGAGTGATGATTGTTGCTGCCAGATGGGAAAGTCTGAGTATCTTAGAAACTCCCGACCTCCTGGGATTTTCCCGCACAACAGTCTCCAGAGTTTACACAGAATGGTGAGGAAAATAAAATTAAAACACTCTATGAGCGGCAGTTCTGTGGGTGAAAACGCCTCGTTAATGAGAGGTTAAAGGAGAATGGCTTCATCAGAATAGTTCAAGCTGATGATGTTCAAAGTTCAAAATAAATTTATTACATATAGGTCACAATATATTACCCCGAGATTCATCTCTGGGATAGGAAGACGACAGTAACTCAAATAACCAGCGTTACAAGTGGTGTACAGAAGAGCAACTCTGAACGCACAACACACCGAAACGCGGAGTGGACGGGCTCCAGCGGCAGAAGACCACGAACATACACTCAGCGGTCACTTTATTAGACACAGGAGATACCTAATAGATTGGCCACTGAGAGTATATTTTCAATGAAGTGGAAGATTATTAAATCCATCATTTTGTAGGTACAGCATTGGTATTAATTATAATGAAAGTTGATGGCAGCTCCAGCTGTAAAATGCTGTAAAAAGTATTTGTTTTGCTACTGTGCTTAACAATGCGGCAGAGCTCTTGGCGTGAAACTTCCAATTCCTATGTTCCCGAATAAACTATTACTAATGGAAAAATCACTGGACATGTAAAGTTAACTCTCGGAAATTGGATTGGTAACTCTCACAAATATCAGTTTCTTTACTGTGCTTCCGTTTATTTGCTCACAAGCTACAAGGCAGTTTCTAGATTTTATATCCTACTAAATGACATTATACTTCGTATAGACCCAATGCCATAAGAATAACAATTCATCTTTCTTGATAGGCAGAGTAGCAGAATTGTCCTTGTCCATAAATAAACTCCACGTCAAGCTTACTTTTGCAATTCATATTTAAATAGAAAATAACTTTAAAACACTTGGGAAATTCAACAGAGCTGGAAGTGATTTCCCAGGATAACCATGCAGAAGTCAAAACAAAAGTTTGGCATATCCAAGCAAAATGACAGCTATCATGTTACTTATGGAGGGCTCAATTTTAGGGCAACTCTCTCTGGATTATTTTATTTCTTTCGGCTGTAACATCTGGCAATGAAAAGGAGGTGGGTTTGTTTAATATAAATTTGCGATACACAGTAATCCCTTCCCCCATTTAATTAGGTAGATTTGGAAAGAAGACATTGAGTCCCAGAGTGCTGGCGAACATCAGTCCCTTGGTAATAACTCAAACAAGTGGTCATTTGGCAGCTTGTTCTCATAAAACATCGTGACGTGCAAATTAGCTGTTGATTCTGCCTTATAAACAGTGAGGTACTGGAAATGAATTGTAGAGATTAAAAAGCCTACATAAATGCACAGGCCATCGCCACGTGACTAACGCTATGTTTTTACGGACCTCTTGAAGTCGAAAGTACACAAATATCATTCCACATGGTAATCACATCTTCACAGTAACTGTAAAAGGGCAATCACGTTCTGCCTTTCATAGGAATGAACATCGGACTTCTGAATTTTATAATATCATGGGAGCTCGTTCGTATTGACAGGTGTCCATAAATCAGGTGTTCATGACCTTGTGTTCTTATTTGAAAGATGAACTATGTACCATTGCAGTATTAAAATGCTAAAGAGCGTCTAACATTGTGCATTGATGTTTCAGTAGTTATGTCGTAATTATGAGGAAAGATCCAAATCAATAATTCTAGCATCTTTCGACAATGTATTAGATAGCATATTATATCCCAAGTCTTTGATTTGCATCCAACTTCATTTAATTTTTGAATGCCAAACTTTCTAAACATTAAAAAAAACCTTTTGAAATATTTCAAAGGGGTAACAAACATATTACAGAGAGGCTATCAATGTTTGCATTTTATTTGAATATTTTAGTTTAAGTACCAAGTTCAGGGAACTGCATTCTTATCTTCTGATCAGGTATTTTATAACTCTCGTGATTTAATATTGGTAACACACACAAAATGCTGGTGGAACGCAGCAGGCCAGGCAGCATCTATAGGGAGAAGGGCCGAGACCCTTCGTCAGGACTCTGTTTCCTCGTGTTTGCCATTTAATATTGGTGTTGGTTTACTGTTGTCCATTACAATATTGCAAAGTCCCTCATGGGAGGCTAATCCAGAAGATTGCCCTACATGGGATACACAGCGAATTGGCTGTTTGGATTCAGAACTGGCTTGCACATAGAAAAAAGAGGGTAGTGTTTGAAGGGACTTATTCGTGCTGGAAGTCTATAATTAATCCACAGGGACCTGTGCTGGGACCTCTGCAGTTTGTGATGTATATAAAAGACCTGGATGAAAATGTAGGTGGGTGGGTTAGTAAGCTTGAAGAAGATACCAAGATTGGTCGAGTTGTGGATAGTGTAGAAGACTGGCAGGGAATACAGCACAATAGAGATCAGTTGCAGATATGGGCAGAGAAGTGGCGGATGGAGTTTAACCCAGATAAATGTGGGGTGTTGCACCTTGGTAGGGCAAATGCAGGGAGACAGTACACTGTTAAGGGCAAGACCCTGAATAGTGTTGCTGAGGAGAGAGATCTTGGGGTCCATGTTCATAGCTCCATCAAAGTAGCAACACGGGTCGATGGGGTGGTTAAGACGGCTTATGGAAGGCTTGGTTTTATTAGTCGAGGCATTGAGTTCAAAAGGCAACTTTATAAAACTCTGGTTTGGCCACATCTGGAGTATTGCATACAGTTCTGGTCGCCCCACTATAGGAAGTATGTAGAGGCTTTGGAGAGGGTGCAGAAGATGTTTCCCAGGATACTGCCTGGTTTAGGGGGCAGGTGCTATCATGAGAGGCTGGAAAACTTCGGTTGTTTTCTTTGGAGTGGCGGAGGCTGGGGGGAGATCTAATAAAGCTTTATAAGATTATGAGAGGCATAGATAGAGTGGACAGGAAGTATATTTTTCCCAGGATAGAAATATCCAATACCAGAGGCCATGCGTTTAAATCTGAGTGGATGAGTGTGTGCTTACGAAATCATTCCCAAACCAAAAGCCGTGCATGAACCACGAGATTCGACGTCTGCTGAGGGTTAGACCTGTGACATTCACAGCAAGTCTAGCGACCCAGGTCTGTACACGAAAATCAAGTATATCTTGCGGAGGGTTATTTCAAGAGCGAAGAAACAATTCCGAGAGAGGCTGGAGACGACATCGATGCACGTCAACTCTGGCAGGGTTTGCAGTACGTTACTTCCTACAAAGTGAAACCCAACACTGGGTTTCCCAGGGCTCAAATGGCTAGCACGAGGGGGCACAGTGTAAGCTGCTTGAAAGTAGGTACAGAGGAGATGTCAGGGTAAGGTTTTTACGCGGAGTGGTGAGTGGTGAGTGCCGGCGACAGTGGTGGAGGCGGATACGATAGGGTCTTTTAAGAGACTCCTGGATAGGTACATGGAGTTTAGAAAAATAGAGGGCTGTGGGTAACCCTAGGTAATTTCTAAGGTAAGGACACTTTCGGCACAGCTTTGTGGGCCGAAGGACCTGCATTGTGCTGTAGATTTTTAATGTTTCTAACATCATGAATGGCAGTGATGCTTCTCTAGCAGACGAGCTCAACGCCTTTCATTCTCACTTTGAAGGGTGGGGTGGAATTTAACTACAGCTGTGAGGATCCCTGCTGTACCCAGTGACCCTTGATCTTTGTCTCGGAGGCTGGCGTCAGGCGGTCTTTCGGGAGGGGAAACCTTAGCAAAGTATCAGGCCCCGATGAAGTACTTGGAAAGGCTCTGAAAACTTGTGCCAACCAACTGGCGGGTGTATTCAAAAACATTTTCAACCTCTCACTGCTAAGGTCAGAAGTTCCCACCTGCTTCAAAACGGCAACAATTATACCAGTGCCTAAGAAGAGCAGGGTGAGCTGCCTCAGTGACTATCTGCCAGTTGGACTCACATCTACGGTGATGAAATGCTTTGAGAGACTGGTCATGGCTAAAATCAACTCCTGCCTCAGCAAAGACCTGGACCCACTGCAATCTGCCTACCGCCACAGTAGGTCTACACAGCAGACGTAATCTCAATGGCTCTTTACGACCTTAGATGCTGTATAATAAAAACACCTACGTCAGGGTGCTGTTTATTGACTGAACCAGCATTCCTCTAGTCCAAATCGAAAAGCTACAGAACCTGGGTCCCTGTACCCCCCTCTGCAATCGGATCCTCGACTTCCTGCGCGGATCGGTAATCACATCTCTTCCTCGCTGACGATCAACGCTGGCGCCCCTCCCAGGGGTGTGTGCTTAGCCCACTCCTTTACTCTCTATACCAGTGGTTCCCAACGTGGGGCGTACGCCCCACAAGGGGGTAATTTGATTTTTAAGGGGGGCAATTCGAGAATGAGTTATTAACAGTGAATTTTTTCTAATAAGTCTGTGTGAGTATGAGTGTGTGTGCGAGTTAATACATATGTGTATATACAGTATGCATACATAAATACTTGTGTGTATGTACATGTGTAATTGCGTATGTACTGTATATATAGTGTATCACCATCATTACAACCATCAAATGGCTTTCATAATTAAATTAATGAATTGACTGATGTAGGAAGGAACGAATGAACAAATCCAAACGCGTAAGAAACTCGTACGAGGTCGCGCCAATGCTGCTTTTCGCAGTAGCTTTCGGTTCTTGGTGGTGTGAAGGTGTGTACATTGCGTCACCTCTTTTAAACGGTGTATCTGTCTTTGTATGCTGTAGAAACGAATCGGCATTGTTTTATTTATTTATTATTATTATTTTTATATCACTTAATGTTCTTTTTTTACAATTTCTTAGTAATTTCTTCCTCAGAACTTTAACAGTCCTTTGGTTCTTTTATTTTTCTCTTTCATGAATGCCATGTTCTTTGGAAGCTTGTTTAAACCAAGTTAATGGTCTTTTAGGCTTCCTCCAGGTGAATAGGAGTTCACTTTTTGAATAATAAGAATTATATATCACCACAGGGGGCATCAGGATTTTAGAGGTGATTAGGTGGGGCATGGCCAAAAAAAGGTTGGGAACCACTGGTCTATACCCATTACGGTGTGGCTGGGCACGGCTCAACTGCCGTCTGAAAAGTTGCTGATGATACAACCATTGTTGGCAGAATCTCAGATGGAGACAGAGGAGCCACAGGAGCAGTCAGCGGGGTGGGTGGGGGCTGTCCAGACAGGTATATGTAGTTCATCACAGAGACGAGAGGAGCATACAGGAGCATTCAGCGGGGAGGGGGGGGGGGAGGGGATGTCCAGACAGGTATATGTAGTTCATCACAGAGACGAGAGGAGCCACAGGAGCAGTCAGCGGGGTGGGTGGGGGCTGTCCAGACAGGTATATGTAGTTTATGTAGTTCATCACAGAGACGAGAGGAGCATACAGGAGCAGTCAGCGGGGTGGGTGGGGGCTGTCCAGAAAGGTATATGTAGTTCATCACAGAGACGAGAGGAACCACAGGAGCAGTCAGCGGGGTGGGTGGGGGCTGTCCAGACAGGTATATGTAGTTCATCACAGAGACGAGAGGAGCCCAGGAGCGAGATAGAGCAGCTAGTGGAGTGGTGCCGCCGCAACAACCTTTCACTCAACGTCAGTAAGACCAAAGAGCGGATTGTAGACTATAGAAATAGTAAGACGATGAAACACGAAGCAATCGTTATAGAGGGATCAGAACTGGAGAGAGTGAGCGAATCCAAGTTCCCGGGCGTCAGTCTCTCTGAGGATCTAACCTGGTCCCAACATATCGATGCAGCTATAAATGCAAGACAGCGGCCATATTTCATTGGGAGATTTGGTTTATCGCCTAAGATACTCGAAACTTCTCCTGATGTACTATCGAGAACATTCTGGCAAGCTGCATGGGCGGGGTGGGTGCGAACTACTGCACAGGACCGTGAGAAGCTACAGAAAGTTGTAAAATTAGTCACCTCTTACATGGGTTCTAGCCTCCTTCAAGGAGCGGAGCCTCAGAAAGGCGACGTCACCATCCCGGGCATGCCCTTGATGCACCATCAATAACTCACTCTGAGACGTAGGAAACGAGGTATCGGCTTTTATTGACTGGAAGAATGAACAACACAACATCCTGGAGAATGTGGCCGGTCATCAGGCCTCAGTCGCCTTTATACAGGGTTCTGTGGGAGGAGCCACAGGAGCAGTCCAGACAGGTATATGTAGTTCACCACAGCCCTCTTCTCATAGTTACCGTCGGGTCAGAGGCAAAGAAGCCTGAAGGCCCACACTCGGTGATTCAGGAGCAGCTTCTTCCCCTCTGCCATCCGATTCCTCAATGGACATTGAACCCTTGAACACGACCCCACTGTTTCTGGTTGTGCACTGTTTTAACTGTTTAATAGGTACACACACATATTTACTATTATTTATTCATTTTATATTATGTATTGCATTGAACTGTTGCCGCTAAGTTAACAAATTTCATGACACATGCCAGTGATATTGAACCTGACTCTGCTGAAGATGAGAGGGGGGAGGTTCAAAGGATATGTGAAGGGTAACTTATTTTCTCAGAGAATGGTGATGTCGGGAATGCGCTGCCTGGTGTGGTGGTAGAGGCAAATACACTAAAGCCTTTTAAAATACATTTAGATAGGCACATAGACGTGAGGAAGATGGAGGGGGGTATGGACAATGTGTGGGTAAGAGGGTTAGCTTTTGATTAACTTTTTAGCTTGTTCGGAACAGTGCGGGCCGAAGAGCCTGTTCCAGCGCTGTACTGTTCTATGTACATGTAACAAAACACAGTGAAAAACTTGTTATTTCCATTCAGACAGATCATTCTATATATACTGTACGAACGTCATGGTGGTAAATAGGAAAACAGAACGCAGAATGAAGTGTGGAGAACATCATTAGTAATTATTACATTAGAATTGAGCTTTAAATTAGTTGCGTTGAGGCCCCCGTCGGTCAGATTTGACCATGGATCTCGCGACCTAGCTATGTAGATTTGCAAGCCCGGGGCAGTACGATATGGAGGGCAAGCTGTTGCCATGTAACACGGTCCCCCTCTTCCACACATCTGATGAAACCCGAAGGAACGGCAGAGACCGATGCAGTTTGGCATCAGAAGTGTGGCGGGAGTTGGCAGTCAGCAATGAACTCAACGTAGGACTGCCTTAGGGATTTTCCCCTCAGGAATTACTTCCGAAGCCTTCCCAATGGGTGGGTATAGCCACAATGCAGCGGACGTTTGAGATCGGAGTTTTCCTTCTGCTAGATGAGCTGCCAACCACGGCTGACGAGCTCCATTTGCCCAAATCAATTGGTTTTAAGGCGCTAGTAACTCGCCTTTTGTCATTTAGTGTAAGAAATAGGAGCAGGAGTAGGCCATCTGGCCCGTCGAACCTGCTCCGCCATTCAATAAGATCATGGCTGATCTGGCCATGGACTCATCTCCGCCTACCTGCTTTTCCCCCATAACCCTTAATTCCTCTACTATGCAAAAATCTATCCAACCTTGTCTTAAATATATTTACTGAGATAGCCTCCACTGCTTCATTGGGCAGAGAATTCCACAGATTCACCACTCTCTGGGAAAAGCAGTTCCTCCTCATCTCTGTACTAAATCTACTCCCATGAATCTTGAAGCTATGTCCCCGAGTTCGAGTCTCACCTATCAGTAGAAACAGCTTTCCTGCCTTTATCCCTTTCATAATCTTATATGATTCTATAAGATTTCCTCTCATCCTTCTGAGTTCCAGCGAGTACAGTCCCAGGCGCAATGAAGGCCAACATTCCATTTACCTTCTTGATCACCTGCTGCACTTGCAAACCAACATTTTTTAGGAGTGCTTCTGGATGAATTGCAAGCCCTGCACAGGAGCATTCTGCAATCTTTTACCATTTAAACAATAATCTGCTCTTCCATTTTTGCTTCCGAAGTGGATGACCTCACATTTTCCAACATTGTACTCCATCTGCCAGACCCTTGCCCACTCACTTAACCTACTTTTATCTCTCTGCAGACGCTCGGTATCCTCTGTCCAATTTGTTTTTCCACTCAATTTAGTGTCATCAGCAAACTTAGATACACTACACTTGGTTCCCTCCTCCAGATCGTTAATGTATATCGTGAACAGTTGTGGGCCCACCACCAAATGCAAACCAGAGAAACACCCATGTATTCCCAACTCTCTGCCTTTTATTGGTTAACCAATTCTCTGTCCATGATAATACATCACCCCCCACTCCATGCATCCTTATCCCTGTCAGTAGAAGTGGTTCCACCAGGCTTGGTAGCTAAGCCTTACATGAAGGCCAGGAGGTGGACTTAGTTGTCAGAGATTATTTGAGGTGCACGCCATTGGAAGCATTTAATACGTAGAGAGAGCTTGTCCCCATTACTACCCCCGGCTATGACAAGCTTAAGGAACCTTAAAATAATAGAACAATTATAATAAATTAGAGCAGCTCACGAATAGCCACCACACTCTGGCACCATTGTGGAGACAATGCCAAGCAATTTTATTATACTCTTTTACCTACCACTGACAAATATGGGCAGGACTTTGGCTTTGTGTTTCCTCTCGTCTCAGAATCATTTTGTTCTAAATATGGGGTTTCAATGGAATTGTTACTTTAATTTACATCTCATTACACAAGGGATGCAGTCTTCAACGTTTTGAAGTCACATCTTTTGACTTGGACTTAAATTTTGAGGTATCACTGTAGATGGTGTCAAAATGGCTGTTGTGATGCATCTGATCTGGTAGTGTAGTGGATAGTGCTTGTCACTCTTACTTTCAGCTTCCACCACTGGCTAGCAGTCTTGTAAAAAGAAGAGCTGAATGTGTCAATCTCTCCCTGCCTCTCCAACAGCAAGCCTCATGTAGTGCCTTTTCACTGGTGACACACGGATACGGAACTCCTTTCAGACTCAGGCTGAACTATAGAGGGTGGGGAAGATATCTGGCCCCTGCACACGTAGCACGCAGGTCCAACAGCATGTGGACTTGCCTTGGAGCTCATGAACTAGATCCCCAGCTATGGGTAAGTAGCCCCACTGCCTTGTGGGCAACCTCTGGAGAGACCAAGGCTAAGGGAGTAAACCCATTCAGCAAATCCGGAGTGAAACCCCTAAGGCAGCTGGACGTCATTGAACATCCTCTTGCAGCCAAGCTTGTGCCTAACATATTGCTTCATAAGCTTTCCTTTAGACTTCACTGGCGAGGCCAAGAGGGAGATCTTGACAACTGAACATTTCAGGATCTCCATACCTTCCACCCAGGCTTGTGATGATCATCATCACACATTGTCCTCCGAGACAGACGGATGCCAAGCACCATTACTGTAGATAATTATAATAATTGTGCTTTAAAGGCACATTCAAATGTCAGGAGTTTTGCTTTAAACAATCATCTAGAGCTAGGGACCAAAACACAGATCTTGGTCGTAAGCACCACAACAACTTCAAAAAGCAATGTTTCTTTTTCCTAAACCATGATCTCTGAACTCTTTCCTTTCCCCATCGTTGTACAGCCCTTCAATGAAGGCTACTAAAAAGAGTTCAGGACCTGATGCCTCATAGCCTTAAATTTTCTGACTAATTGATTGAAATTTCACCAACTATGGAAGACCACCACGGTGTTTTTCAGATGTCACAAGCTTCATTCCATTCACCAATAATTTTATCCTTCATGCCTGGAAAATGTCCAAAATAGTTTGCTAACTTGTGATTGCCTATGGAGCATCAACTGCGTAACTGCAAGTTTACCAAAAATGCTTTATTCAGCATAGTACATTGTCTAACTCTTGCATCTGCTTTTGAAGCACATACTTAATTCCACTTGCCTCTTACATATCAAGTACCAACTGGTTGGTTAATTGGCTGCTGTGAGTCATCCGTTTGCTTTGGTAAATGCCAACAGAAACAAAGGGAACTAGATGGACATGTCAGAGAGAATACATTGCAGGTCTGAAGGAAGAAGAGAATTGGACTGATATGCTGGGAGCTAGCAACAACTTAACAGGCTGAATCGCCTCCATTTACCATGATAACAAGTTATATGCCCATTACCTGCAGATTTGGTTATCCAAAACCCTGGACTACATGTAAAGTCACTGACCAGAAACTTAATCAAATTTCTTTTCTAAAGATGCTGCCTGACATGGTGAGAATTTTCAGCATTTCCTATTTTCAATAATTACCCTTAAGTTGTATTCAGTTATCCTCCTCCTAGTCACTGTTTTTCCATTGGTTCCTATTGAGCAAAGTCTAGAAATTAAAATTCCCAACTCTCCAAGTTCTCTCTTCACTTCCCACCCTACCCCATCCCCTAACTGAATTCTCCTTCGGCCCTAAAATCCAAGTGTTTGCACTTCTGTAAATCTAACTTCTTGGCATTTCCTTACATTGTGTGCTCTCCCAGTGGGTAATGATGTCCTTTAGCCATCAAATCTTCAATGTTGGCCTTGATTTTCAGTTCATGTCCTTGTTCTGAATTTACCTGCTCAAAACCCACTTTCTCTCTGAGGAATTCCCAAATCCACTTTTTACAAAACGTGCTCACCACCTCAGTAACAGTTTGTGGTTGTGTATTTAACATTTTAAAAAGCGTTTTTGAAAGTCTTGGAATGTTTTACTATATTAAAAGATGTTTTACAAATACAGTGCCTATAAAAAGTATTCACCCCACCCCCAGGAAGTTTTCATGTTTTATTGTTTTATAACATTGAATCACAGTGGATTTGGCTTTTTTGACACTGATCAACAGAAAAAAACCTTTTGTGTCAAAGTGAAAACAGATCTCTGCAAAGTGATCTAAATTATTTTCAAATAAAGGCACAAAATAATTGATTACATAAGCATTTACCCACTTTAATATACACATCACTGGTGCAGCCTTATGTGCGGTCTAGGTGTTTCAATTGATAGTAAAAATACACCTGTATCTGGAATGTCCAACTGCCAGTGAGCCTGTATTCTGGCAAAAACTAAATAAAGACAAAAGAACAATCCAAGCAACTTTGCAAAAGGTTATTGAAAAGTACAAGGAAGGAGATGGATATAAGAAAATTTCAAAGTAACTTAATATCCCTTGCAGTACAGTTAAGCCAATGATCAAGAAATGGAATGAATATAGCACAGCTGTAAACCTGCCCGAGCAGGCAGTCCTCAAAAACTGAGTGACTGTCCAAAAAGGGGACTAGTGAGGGAGGCCTCCAAAAGACCAATGACACCTCTGGATGAGTTACAAGCTTCAGTGGCTGAGAAAGGAGACTGCGCATACAACTGTTGCCGGGGCAGCTTTATGGGAGTGTGGCAAAGAGAAAGCCACTGTTGAAAAAATTCATGTGAAATCTCGGTTAGAGTTTGCCAGAAGGCACATGGGAGACTCTGAATTAGCTGAAAGGTGGTTCAATGGTCTGATGAAACCAAAACTGAGTTTTTTGGCCATCAGAGTAAATGCTATGTTTGCATAAGCCAAACATGGCACATCATGAAAAACACACCATCCCTACCGTGAAGCATGGTGGTGGCTGCATCATGCTGTGGGGATACTTCACTGCAGCAGGCCCTGAATGGCTTGTGAAGGTAGAGAGCAAAATGAATGCAGCAAAATACAGGGAAATCCTGGAGGAAAACTTGATTCACTCTGCAGGAGAACTGAGACTTGGAAGATTTATTTTCCAGCAAGACAATGGCCCCAAGCATAAAGCCAAAGCTACACAAGAATGGCTTAAAAACAAAGTTACTGTTCTTGAGTGGCTAAGTCTGACTCCAGGCCTCAATCCAAATGAGAAATTGTGGCTGGACTTGAAAGAGGCTGTTCACTCACGATCCCCATGCAATCTGACAGAGATTGAACAGTTTTGGAAAGAAGATTGAGGAAAAGATTGCAGTGCCCAGATGTGCAAAGCTGATAGAGACCTATCCACACAGACTGAAGGCTGCAACTGCTGACAAAGGTGCATCTATTAAAATATTGATTTAAAGGGGGGTGAGTAATTATGCAATTACTTTGCATTTAATAATTGTAATACATTTAGGCCAATTTGTAGAAATTTGTTTTCACTTTGGCACAAGAGTCTTTTCTGTTCAGTGTTAAAAAAACAAATTTAATCCACTGTAATTCAATATTGTAAAACAATAAAACAGGAAAACTTCGGGGGGGGGGGGAAATGAAATCTTTTTATAGGCACTGTATATGATGCTGCTAGTGGATCATGACAATCAGGTATTCCACAGCACACACAAAATGCTGGAAGAACTCAACAGGCCTGGCAGCCAGCTGAGTTCCTCCAGCATTTTGTGTGTGTTGTTTGGATTTCCAACATCTGCAGATTTTCTCCTTTTAGGTATTTCACAAATTGATTCAATTTGATACTTTACTGGAAGAAAGAGTGCTAATAAGTGACAAAATATCCCATTTTTCTAGCAATAAAATCTTTGCTTAATTATGTGCTATAGTGAGAAGATCTTTAAAAAAATGAAACAAGTTCCAGTTGCTGAACAATCAAAATTTTATTTACAAATTGTCCAAATGTACACACTAACTTCACACAGCAACAAACAATTCCTAAAAAACTAGTTTGAAAATGTGCACTGTAATACATTAAAAATATTAGAAAATTAGAGAAGGTTTGTTTTACAGTTTAGCATAAGATTTCTATAATCATTTTTTGCTGCTTGATGGAAGAATGTGGAATCTGCATCTGATGCCTCTGCAGTTGGAGGAATATAACTGAACTGGAATGATAAGTAAGGAAATCACACCAAAACTAGCTTAGTGGCCTTGCCTCTGTGAAATGCACCGCTTGATTATCATCATTGGCTATTCCAGATAGATAATGTTAACTGTTTTTACATGTATTAGAACTTGGCTTACATTAACAAGAAATTGTAAATTTAAAATATCATTGAAGCCTATTCAAAAATCACATCTAATTGAAAAGTCAAAACAATGGGAAGAATATTTTTAACATTACACTTCCTATTCCGATATGGTATTGAAAATAAAGATTAGCAGCTAACAAAGCTTTTGTTAATTATAACCATGTTTACTTTTGCTCGTGAGCTGCAAGCCAAAAAAGTAAATGCCCAAAATTAAATATAAAAGCTTTAATAAATTATGATATAAAAGAAATATAACTTATCTTGTATATCTGTATATTCGTAATTACAAACTGTGAGCCATTAGCTCTAGTGATTTGAACAGTTTCAAACACCAATCTTGCACATTAATTAAATCTTTTTCACACTCTAATATAACTGTAACATCAGAAATTACTTTTTTAAATGAAAAACTGGAAGTTTTCACTTGTGCTCTGTTGGTTGAGGATTAAACAATGGAACAGAATGAATATATTTTTCTGTAACAGTTTAAATTAATTTTTTCTGTAATTCCATTGTAAACCAATATCCAACATTTCTCTAGAGTCTGAATATTAAATACTTAGCCAGCTATCTGGATTTTTGGTTCCTGCTATCGGAGTGCAAATTTCATAATCATCTAGATTGCTGAATTCTTCTTCTTGTTTAGCACTATGAAACTTCTTCAGAAAATGTTCTGTCCTAAAGCAGTAGGGAAAAAAACCTTTCCAAGATTTATTGCAAATGGAATATTCATTCCATGCTTTTTGAAACCAGTCTATCCAAAGCTGAGACTACTTTTATCTCTGATGTGCTGAACATGACCTCAGTGACCAACTGCAAATGCTACAAGAGGATGAAAATTAGCTTCCTTTCACTTATTTTAACCACGACTAGAGGTAAAGTGGAGCGTAGGCATTTAAAATCATGGCAAATTGCTCTGAGGTTTTCTTGAGTATGGGTTTAGCTGCTCTTTCCAATTACTACCTTGTATGTTGCTTTAGAAAATATTAACTCAGCACATGCTTCATTTTTTTTGGTTCAGCCACTTTTTCATGTGGAAGAATCCTACTATAATGATTTATCTGACTCACATTAATCTAACTGAATTTTTGTATTCCCTCCTGAACATTTAAGAATCATGTGATTTCAAAACAATAAGGAGATAACAAAAGACTGACCACCCAAATTGGATGATAAGCAATAACACAGGATGGCATCATACATTTACCGAATGTAAAAGGCAAGACATGGTAATACAATAATGTTTTCAGAGCTCGAATTTCATTCTGTGAAGTCTCCTTGCCACACTGTATTTTTCTAATCAGTTGGTTATAGACTTAGGATTTACTAGCCCATATTCTGAAAACTCAAGATTTGAAATGATCAAGCATCACGGTTTTAGTTTGGAAATAAAATATGGGAGATCAAATAAGTTACTTCTGTAAAGCATGACTGGCCATTCATTTAAATGATGGCTAATCTTATTTGCATTTACCCTAACCTGTTCTGCATTCTTTACTACATCCCTCACACTACAAAAAAAAACCTAGCCATGATAAACTGATTCCCTGGGGCAATATATATTGCATTTAAAACAGAAATCAAGAGATGTCAACTCCCAATGGTTAGTGAGAGTCAAATGGATTTAAGATCCATCTCCCATCCTCATTATCATCACAGCAAAGATCTCTTGCATTCATTGTGGTTAAAAATTATTACTGTGCGTGTTTAATATTTGGAGCTTGAAAAGGATTTTCGTTGCAGAACATGGAAATACATGAGCCTGCGCATGCGGAAGATTATCTAGTTGCACATTTGGATATGCATTGTTCATAACAGCAACAAGGGTGCGAGTGCAAAGACCAGGAAATTCCTTATTAATTTACACTTAAACATTATTTCAAAGCAAACTTTGTTAAGAAAATGCAAGTGAAAATTATGCCCTTGTGATACAGGATTACTGAAAGTGAACCCAATATGAATGTTCTCGGGTGACAAGAGTCTCCACTTAGCTTTCACAGAAATGAAGCATCAACAGCTAATGTGATATTCAGAGTGATAAACAAAATTACATCAAACTTTCACTTGGAAGTTAATAGCAATGGTTGGAGTGGATAATATTTTTCTGTAAGCAATGGCAATAAGAACTAAATTATGACAGTAACAATAAAAAATTCTGGTGATACTTGTCTATCCACAATGCTACAAATAAAGCAGTTGAAGATATGATATTAAATGTGATAATGAAGCTTTTTCTATGAATTTCCATCACTCCTTTAATAAGTTAAAGAGAAGAAAAAAACTGGAGGAATTGTGAGCCATTTGTGGCACAGTAAGTGCATATTGTCATGGAAATGAAGAATGCAGAATATTGCAGAATATCACAAAGTTAATAAATGATAATAAAATATATCAGCTACAGCTTAAAGATGTAATGGCTGAAGTTCACCCATGTCCTATCTCACATTACACATGTTTATCAATGTGAACAAGAGCACGCAACCGGAACCAATTAATCTCAATAATTTACTGAGAACATTTAACAAGTCACTAGAGACCATAAAGGAACTAGGGTCAGAGATGTTAACCACAAGGATGTCACAATCACAACAGCAGCTTTACCTAAAAGAAAAGCCATCCTTCTGGCTCAAGATCTCATGGCAGTTGAAGACTTTCCCTTCTGGGCCTCTAACAGTTCTGCCTTATGAAACAAAATTCTGATATTTTGGGATGAACAGTGAATCCTGTCCTCATCAGTAATTTATATGGCTGGAACCTGTAAACAAGTGTGAGCTCTGAAAAGTTTTGGAGAAGCCAATCTTTCTGATTTAAGTATACAAAGATAATCATCTCTGGAAAGCCTGGATTGTTGTTCATCAATCTATCCTACTCCACAGAACCAGTATGGATTTGGTTTAGTCTGCAAGCTATTTTATACACTCTGGTGATACGCTCCGTAGTTTTTACATCTACTTTAATTTTACATACATTAAAACAAGCTTTGCCAAGATAAAGCAGCAACACATCTGTTGACATTCTACAATAGAGCTGAAAGTGTGTACACTTACACACTGCTGCAATAACCCTGCATATGCATCCATGTATCCGCAAGCTTTTTAACATAAACTAGTGCTTTGAGTTTGCTAATGTTAACTGGACAGAATTATAATTTTTGGTGATTTGCTGACAGATTTATATAAATCTAGCCTGATATTCAGTAAATATATATATTCTTTCAGCAACAAAACAGTGCCTCCAAATAGAAGAAAGTAAACACAGCAAGTTAGCCAGACCTCATTCGTGATGGAAATTAAAACAGAACTAAGGACTAATCTTATTTACTAATAAGATTCAATTTAAATTTGAGTTAATTTTCTAATATTTACAGCCTCAAGTTCTATTCAAGGTCTACAGTTACAATCACTTAGCCTTATCCAATATAAGGATAGATAAGAAGACTCCCGAGTTCGTATCCAAGTCAGGCCACTCCCGAGCACACTTTCCATCCGTGCCGGGTTGAACATCGAGCTAGCCACTCGGCCTCATAAAAAAAAACAAGGGTCAAGTCAGGAACGTTCATATCCTGACCCAGTTAATCCAAAAGGAGACCAATCCTGACACCATATGCCAGACAAGAATGGCTAACCGTCTGGTGCCACACGCTAAAAAAATAAATCCATATAAAACTAGAGAGAACAACTTATTTAAATTTCTTGTGGAAAACACATAATTTAAAAAGGGAATTAATGTTTTCCCAAAGCAGGAACTTAACTAATCTTGTTCCTTCAACAGTTAATTTGCAATATTTTTAAGAGGTGATATTTACTTGACTTGATAGGAATTGTGCAGAATATATCTTCATGACATAGAAAATATATATTAAGAGATAGAAATTACATGAGGCCTGAAAAGAAACATTAGAGCAGTATTTCTTCTGCAAAGCCTTCTGCGTGACATAGGCTGTGCACACCAAAATCTTTCTCCAGTAACTCTCTGGACTTAGTTGAATGCTGGGTAGGAGATTGAGAATTTTGGATGGAGTTAGAAGCAGAATCAGGTTAGGGAAAGAAAGAAAAGAGACATCAGGGGTTGGGGGGTTGTGCTGAATGTAGATTGGCAGGGATCAGGCAGACAAATAATGGAGTCAATTAGACTACCAAGCTAGTCAACTGCTTTGGAGTTCCAATGACATTACCAGTGCATCAGTAAATGTGGGAGAGTGAATAGTAAGTAAATCATTTTAAATAGGATGTACATAAAAGATGATAAGTACCTCTGATTCCCAGCAACAGATCAGGTCTCTCTTAACTAATGCTGAAACAAGTCTGAACAAAGAGGAATTTTCTCCTCTGAGAATTCTGTGTATTCCTTGCTATTGTGTTCAGTTGTCCCGGTGCATGTTGATGTCATACACAAAGAGGAACTGGAACCAATTTCTACAAGTATGTTACAGGAACATTTGGGGTTTATGATAAAAGACACATAGAAATACAGAAAATCTACAGCACAATACAGGCCCTTTGGCTCACAATGCTGCGCTGAACATGTACTTTAGAACTGACCTATGGTTACCCATAGCCCTCCATGTACCTATCCAAGACATGTTGAATGTCTCTGCTCTGCAATCAAAGGATACAGTCTCTCTCAGCAATTGTTGGCATAATGTGTGTTTGAGGTAATAATAATAAACTCCGTATGTACTATTCAGTTCATCAAGGTAAAAGCACGAGTAAAATGCATAGGCTGAATAGCACATGATCTTCTCAATTTAAAAGCACCTCAAGCATGCTTAATCCTATATGTACCTTCTACAAATAATTTCATAAAATCTATAAAGATTTTCTGTACCTATTAATCTTGGAATTGGTATATGGCCTGTGAAAAGGAGCAAGCATCTCCAATATCATAAGCCAAAGCTGTCACAGAATCAAAAATATTGTAGCTGTACCCACAAATATCATGAATGATGACACATTTCAGTTATCTAATATATCTGAATTAACAAATGCATGTTCCTGGATCATATCGTTTTATATCAGTTCTTGAGAGTTTCATTAATGTTCATAAACTTCACCTTTGTATCAGGATTAGGCAAAGATCTGCCTTTAAAATCTTGAAAATTACTGACTGATATCTTCAGTCGAGGGAATGAGGTAACACATGGTTACATCTCAGAACCAAATGAACAGGTTTGAAGTACTTTGTAGATCATGTTTCGTACATTAGACTCCATACCATATAGATGACACTGTGGCAATCAAGCAATAATAGTTTACAAGCTTTTTCCAATGAGTTAATGGCTAGAAGCCTTGGTCTGAAAAAGGGAATAAGTTTTCCATGGTATATAACTAAAACTAGACAAGTTTATGTTGTACACATGTCAATCCAGTTTTCAATAAATTTCCAATCACCAACTATAAAATTCGAGCTCTGATTTGCAGAAAAGTATGTGGCGCATGAATGATTCCCTTAATCATTTCTCAAGTTTTCTATTCCCACTGTACCAGTTTTAAAATATTCGTTCTTAAAATCCACAAAATGACCAGAATGACCCGAAAATTAAAAACACACTTCAAAGTCAAACATCCCACTTATATTAAGTCCCTCCCCTATCAGTATAGAAAAATGTGGTTAAATTTATACCCAGTATATCCATACACACAGATGTTTAAAACAAAGGCTTGAGTGGAGGTTGTGACTGGCCGAGCTACGACAACCCTACAGAATGCTGAGAAGTGAGCATAATCTGTGCTCACGTGTGAGAAGCTAATTATTATTGAGCATGAGAGCACCCTACTGAATACTTGCAAGTGGGCAAGATAATTCTCCAGATATACAGAAAATGACAGTACCCTACAGAATGCTAAGACGTTGACACTTCCTCTGTACACGTAAAGAAGGGACCAGTGCAGAGGATGACAGCACCTTAGTGAATGCTGGGAGAGGACATTACTTTTGCTCAGATGAGAAAAGGTGACTTGTGCAGAGGATGATAGTACCCTTCAGAATGCTGGGAAATTGAAACCCTTTGCCCAGGAGAGAGGAGTTAACCTGTACAAAGGTTGTCCACTTAGATCTCTATGCAGATAGCTGCTTCATTTCTCGGTAAGTGAAAGTGCTATTGCTGCATGTAATGCTGCATCTTCGTCAATGCTGTAATCCTGCCAAAACAAATAGGACAAATACAGATCATTCTGACACCTAGTGGCTGAAAATAAGTACAGCACTTGTAGGGGACTGAACTTCCTCAACCAACAAAAGAACCACACTGCTAATTATGCAAACAAACCTTGTGCAGATATGCATGTTGAACTATGATGCAGAATACCCTACACAAATTCTTACATAAGGTGCGTCACCATCTTTATCATATGTGGAACAAAATTATAAAGTTATTTATAAAATACAAGCTAGTTAATACATTCTGCAGAAATGTCCCTTCTCAATTAGTGGTTAGCAGTTTAATTCACAAAGTATCTCAAAGACTGAAAACAGGTTTTACATTTTTACGGAGTTATTTAGCAATAATAAATCATAAAGCCAGCCTAAATAATCACATGGGAGTACTGCATTTAGTTTAGTTTCAAGTAATAAATGGCTATGCTCTTAGAATATGTCTTATTTATTTGGTGGCACACATATTTGTACAATGAAATATAGTTGTGCAACAGAAATAGAAATGAAAATGTAGATTATTTTACACTGTTAGGTGTAAGCTTTGATGAACAAGTATTTCCTAGTCCTACACTTGCTAGTCAAGCTGAAAGCTGAGGGGCAGCTAAACTAACTGTAAGCTTTTATTTTCACTGGCTGTCCATGGGACTGTGCAGTAAGGTGGCAATCATTTAGTTAAATAAACTGGCAGCTAGAAAATATTATTTTGTATCCCACTGTGTAGTTAAAGTTCTCCCAATCTTCTGTCCAAGTCAGAGGTCTTAGGGCCTCTCTCCTTTCCCCAAATGGCCTCTGTCTGATTTCCACCCCCCATTGTTATTCTAGTTTTACATACACCTCCTTCAGCACCAACCTAATTTAACACAAAGCAAGAACCACAGGGCCGCATATTACAGGTGAATTATGAAGTATTAATTTCACAACATTTGGTCTTCCTACTTTTCCAACTGCCCTTTAGCACTACCCAAATTGTCATTATACAGTGAAGTTGAGGATTGAGTGGCAAACATCCAAACATGTGGGTACCCTGACTTTTATGATTCAAGAAATTTACACAGTACTTGATTATGCATTTCGAAACTATTGCCATTCTCTGATTACTCTTTTCACTAGCATAATGAACTTGTGCTCACCACAAATGTATCATAGGAGAATTTGTGCCTGTGAAGCAAGTGCTGGAGAAAGTTGGCACTCTTGTAGCTTGGATCTCCCCATGGCATTGCCACGCAAATTGGACATACCTACACAGGTAGGAAATAAGACCAAAAAAAAAATCAAAGAATAGATAACAAAATAATGACCATTTTATTTGTTGTCTATTTGTTCATTAACGCCAATGCTAGTGGCATTCCTAAAGTACAAGTACCATTGGATGCATTCTGAGCTTAGTCCTAACCTCTCTTCTCCAATTCCAGTAACAGACCACAATAATGCATCCTGGACCTCCCATCGCCTCTTCAAATTTTGAACCAAATTTATTCACAGCAAGAGTTTTGTTCAAATAAATAATGGCACATTCATGTAATAATTTTGGACAATCTTTCAGTATAACCAGCAAATGTGCTGCTTTTCTTCATTTTGTTGGCAAAAGCACATGACGAGGAAATATTCAACAATTTTGAGATAACGTATCATTACCAATATCTGCGAATGTGCTGCCTTTATGGCAGTTAATTAGTTTATAATATTTTCGCTTAGTAATTCGTTTGTTAGCATTTTTTAGTTAAAGTTAGGATTGTTTAAGTAAATTCGTTGTCTAATATATCGCGGCATGCGATGACGCCACATCCGGTTTCGCCGCGTCTTGTGGGAAAATACCGGTTTGGGATAAACGCAAGGGTGGGGGGCGCTCACATGTGCCAGTTCAGCGCAAGTAAGGTTGTTCTCTACGCACCAGAAACACAGTGAAAGCAACGCTGTAAGTCATGAGATAATCGATATGTTGAATTAAAATGTTAACATTCTGATTCTGTTAAAAGTAACGACGGTCGATAAGGTTTATGTTTTCGTTAGTTAAAGAGTCAGGATAGTTTGTGTTGAAGTGTATTTAAAGCAGTCAATGGAGCAGGTAGATTCTGACTGTATGCTGCACTTTAATGTAATGTAGTTGTTGTAGTTTTACCTTTGCAAGTATTCACGATGTAAATGTGATATTTAGAAGGAAACAAACACTGTACCAATCTTGTATTGTTTTATCAACAGTTTTCACCATACGTTAATGTGAAGAGTGAACAGTAAATGGTTAATCTTACTGCGACCTTGTTTTCATTGACTACGGTTTAACTCGACGTTTAATTCGGGTTTCGTTACACCCGAGCGAGAACGTTACAGCGAATATACACTTAAATGCATAAAAGGTGGTTTTTTTAATAAAGACTTTCTTTCATAAAATCATCTATAGTTCATTGCTTGTGACTAATCACGAGAACCGGAAGTAAAACTGAACAGAAATATTAACTTCCTTACTTGTGGTAGTAAATATGACAACGGCAGAAAATACTGGAGGAATAAAATTACATGAAAAACATACTTTAAGATCTGCTGAAAACTCTCAACCTTTGGTTATCATGGTTAGAACAGTAAATGAGAAACTGGACACTCACCACTTTGTTGGGATCACTGCGATGATTTTCCATGCAGTGTTTGACTAGTTCTTGTTGATCAAGGTTTCGTGCACCACAGTATGGGCAAACGAATGTGGAACGGTTTGGAATATTACTGAAGGAGAATAAGCAAGCTTTAGTAATTTAGAACACAGAACAGCACAGCACATGTACAGGCCCTTTTAATAGAACCAATTAAGTTAACAATCAAATGGCTAACAAAATTAATCTCTTCTGCCTACACAATGCCTATATCCTTCCATTTTCCTTATATTCATGTACCTATCTAAACATCTCTTAAAAGTCTCTAATGTCTCTGCCACTACCATGACCCAGGCAGCACATTCCAGGCACCTACTCCTCTCTGTGTAAAAAAACTTGCCCCTCACATTGCCTTTGAAATTACTCCCTCTCACCTTAAACGCATACACCCTGGAATTAGACATTCCAACCCTTAGAAAAAAATACTCCCAGTCTAATCTATGCCTCTCATAATCTTATAAACCTCTATCAGATCTCCACTCAACCTCCGCTGCTCCAGAGAAAACAACCCAAGTTTGTCCCAACATCTCACTGTAGCACTTGCCCTTTAATCCAGGCAGCATCCTAGTAAACCTCTTCTACACCCTCTCCAAAACCTTGACATCCTTGCTACAATGACCAAAACTGTATACAAAATTCCAGATGCGGCCAGGAGTTTTATAAAGCTGCAATACAACTTCTTGACTTTTGAACTCAATTTCTCAACTAATGAAGCCAAGCATTCCATATGCCTTCTTAACCCTGCTATCAAACTATGTAATCACTTTCAAAGAGCTATGAATTTGGACCCAAAGTTCCCTTTGCTCATCACACTGTTAAGGATCTTGCCCTTAATGGTGCACTGCCTCTTTGCATTTGACCTACCAAAGTGCAACTCTTCACATTTAGCAGGGTTAAACTCTGTCTGCCACTTCTCCGCCCAAATCCACAACTGATCTAAATCCTATAGTACTCTTTACTTAGATGCTATTCACAACACCGCAAATTTTTGTATCATTTGCAAACATAATAGCCCACCCATCTACATTTTCATGCAGGTCATTTATATACATCACAAATAGCACAGATCCCAGTTCAAGATTCCTGCAAAACACCAATAATGACAAACCTCCAGCTACAATAAATCCCTTCGACCCCCACCCTCTGTTTACTATGGGCAAGCCAGTTCTGTATCAAAACAGCTGATTCGCTATGGATCCCATGCACCTTAATCTTCTGGATGAACCTCCCATGAGGGATCTTGTCAAACATCTTACTAACATCCATATAGATAACATCCACGACTCTATCTACATCATTCATCCTCATTGATTCATCAAAAATCTCAATCAAGTTGGTAAGACACGATCTGCCCTGAACAAAGTCATGCTGGTTCTCCCCAATTAGACCATGGTTTTCCAAATGCTCATAAATCCTCTTCAAAAGAATTCTCCCAGTAATTTGTATATGCACATCTGATTACATGCCCAACAAGTTTGCACGGGTCAAGGATAATTGCTTTTGGACTGTAGCAGGCCAAGAGGTCATTTTTAAGTCCTAATTAGGAAAGGAGGGGCAAATACAGAGCAGAAAATAAAAGATAGCAACAAATGAAGAATAACAGGCTTCAAGTATGTTTGACTTCACAGATTACAAAATTATCCTTATTATTAATTAACATAACATTCATCCTGTAACAGAGGTCAATAACCAGGGAGAACAAAGAACCCTTCTTTATCCAAAGGGCCAAGGAAGGGTAGGGAAGAAAGGGTGTTGTTGAAAAGAAAATGTCAGAAGATTACTGCCTTAGAAAGGATGGCAGAGTATCATCACATTTCAGAAGATATTTCAATAGGCATGTGCCATAAGTAAACTAGAGACCAATGGCTGGCAAATAGAATTTCACTGAATAACCCCCTTTATGCCATAAATCTCAGAGATTTGCTCACTCTATAACTGATTAATCCAATGCACACACTGTTCAGATATCTACAGTACCACTTTCAGAAATAGGAAAGGCACAGATCTTTATAATCATTCTGGTTTGCAAAAATTCCACTTCTTTATTGCCTTTTTATTTACCAACTCCATTGTGTCTGCACCTCCACACATAAAAGAATTCAAAATCCTGATCCTTGTTTAGAAGTCCCTTTGCAATTATGAAATTCTTCCGTGTGCCAGTACACATGCACGTGCTCTGCCCTTCCTGTTGAGTTATTATGCAATTTCCATATTCTGTAACACAAATTTCTTCATTGCACTGCAAAGAACCTCATTTCTTTATTTTTCTAGTATTTGCCCATCTTAAACACAACAAAATTTCCATCTGATTTTGTTTTTACTTATTTTTCTCTTCAGAATTTCAAAAAAAAAGTTTTAAACAAGAAGTGAAGTGTGCACCAGAACGGTTTATACAATATAGTTAACTCCTTCCCCAAATACTCAGAACGGATGCAACCACTCTATGGAAATGACAATAGTCACTCTGGTAGTTGAAATGCTTTGAAACCGATTATGAATTTTGTTGAGTTCTAACATTGAGTTATTTCCATGAGCCTGTTTAGAAGAGGCAACGTTGCAATTGCAACAGAGATTTCTTACCTGGGAATGGGCTGTGAGGTTGGAACAACAGGTACAAACTTTGGACAGTTGTCCATCTGCTCTTGAACTTTACTGCAGGAAGATATATGAGACCGCATCTTCACCAGAGTCACCTAGTGCAGTAATGTGCAGATTGCTTACATCAGGTAGAAACTGGATAGCTGCAAATTCCTTTCCACATCAATGTCAGGCAAAGCACAACTATTCTTGTTTCAATTCTGTTTAAATCTGTTGCTTAGCTTAGTGAAATCAAGTGATCACTGTTACAAGGTCTGGATCTTCAAATCCAGCCCTTCATTAAAATTCAACCTCTTCTGAACATCATGACAGCTCATATGACCCATTCTTCCCTAACAGAACAGAACAGAGTGCATCATCACTAACAGCCAGAGAATAGTTCTTACAAAACTATACTAAAAACATACAATTTAACAGTTTTACCCACCACTTTCAACACCTGGGAAAAAAAAGAGAAAAATCACTATATTTTTAAATGGTGAAAGATGCACAGTATTGTACAAAAGTCTTAGGCACCCTAGGCTTCTTATACGGTTTCAGACAGCATGTCCTCCAGAGCCCTGATCTCAACATCATCAAGACAGACTGGGATTACACGGAGAGACGGAAGCAAGTGAGATAGCCAAAGAACTGTGGCAAGTTCCCCAAGAAACTTGAAAAACTTTCTAGTTGATTCTCTGATAAAACTGCATGACAGTGTACCCGAGAGAACTGATGCAATTTTAAAAGCAAAGAGTGGTCACATTAAATATTAACTTGATCTAGCCTTATTTTCACCATGGATGTCCAGTCCCTATATACCTCCATCCCCCACCCGGTCAATCTCACAGCTCTTGGTTTCTTTTTGGATTCCGGACCTAACCAATTCCCCTCTACCACCACTCTCCTCTGTCTAGCGGAATTAGTTCTTACTCTCAATAATTTCTCCTTTGGCTCCTCCCACTTCCTCCAAACCAAGGGTGTAGCCATGGGCACCCGTATGGGTCCCAGTTATGCCTGCCTTTTTGTTGGCTTTGTGGAACAGTCCATGTTCCAAGGTTATACCGGTATCCATCCCCCTCCTTTCCTTTGTTATAGCGACGACTGCATTGGCACTGCCTCCTGCACACATGCTGAGCTCGTTAACTTTATTAACTTTGCCTCCAACTTTCACCCTGCCCTCAAATTTATCTGCTCCATTTCCGACACCTCCCTCCCTTTTCGTGATCTTTCTGTCTCCATCTCTGGAGACGGCTTATCTACTGATATCTACTATAAGCCTACAGACTCACACAGCTACCTGGACTATTCCTCTTCCCACCCTGTCTCTTGCAAAAATACTATCCCCTTCTCACAATTCCTCCGTCTCCACTGCATCTGCTCTCAGGATGAGGCTTTTCATTCCAGGACGAAGGAGGTGTCTTCCTTTTTTTTAAAACAAAGGGGCGTCCCTTCTTCCACCATCAACTCTGCTCTCAAACGCATCTCTCCCATTTCCCGCACATCTGCCTTCACCCCATCCGCCCGCCACCCCACTCGGGATAGGGTTTCCCCTTGTCCTCACCTACCACCCCACCAGCCTCCAGGTCCAACGTATAATTTTCTGTAACTTCCGCCACCTCCAACGGGATCCCACTACCTAGTACATCTTTCCCTCCCCCCTTTTCTGCTTTCCGCAGGGATCGCTCCCTACACGACTCCCTTGTCCACTTGTTCCCACCCCCATCCCTTCCCACCAATCTCCCTCCTGGTACTTATCCTTGTAAGTGGAACAAGTGCTACATCTGCCCTTACACTTCCTCCCTCACCACCATTCAGGGCCCCAGACAGTCCTTCCAGGTGAGGCGACACTTCACCTGTGAGTCGGCTGGTGTGGTATACTGCATCCGGTGCTCCCGGTGTGGCCTTTTATATATTGGTGAGACCCGACGCAGACTGGGAGACCATTTCGCTGAACACCTACGCTCGGTCCGCCAGAGAAAGCAGGATCTCCCAGTGGCCACACATTTTAATTCCACGTCCCATTCCCATTCTGATACGTCTATCCATGGCCTCCTCTACTGTCAAGATGAATCCAAACTCAGGTTGGAGGAACAACACCTTATATACCGGCTGGGCAGCCTCCAATCTGATGGCATGAACATTGACTTCTCTAACTTCCATTAATGCCCCTCCTCCCCTTCTTACCCCATCCCTGACATATTTAGTTGTTTGTTTTTTCTCTCTCTCTCTCTGCCCATCACTCTGCCTGTTCTTCATCTCTCTCTGGTACTCCCCCCTCCCCCTTTCTTTCTCCCGAGGCCTCCCGTCCCATGATCCTTTCCCTTCTCCAGCTCTGTATCACTTTCGCCAATCACCTTTCCAGCTCTTAGCTTCATCCCACCCCCTCTGGTCTTCTCCTATCATTTTGCATTTCCCCCTCCCCCCACTACTTTCAAAT
Organism: Hemitrygon akajei; assembly: GCF_048418815.1. Lineage (NCBI taxonomy): Eukaryota > Metazoa > Chordata > Chondrichthyes > Myliobatiformes > Dasyatidae > Hemitrygon > Hemitrygon akajei. The sequence continues at coordinate 59,356,658 of NC_133140.1, forward strand.
CTCTTAATATCTTTCCTTTCAGTTAGTCCTGATGAAGGGTGTCGGCCCGAAACGTCGACAGTACTTCTCCCTATAGATGCTACCTGGCCTGCTGTGTTCCACCAGCATTTTGTGTGTGTTGCTAGTATTTTTTAAAACTGTTTTCTGTTCTTTATAGTAATTTTATTGATATTTAGAAACTTTTCATTTCATTATTTTTGAAAGCATCTTTGCTTTACGTAATTATTATTTTTTTTAAACACATGTACCCAAGACTTTTGCACAGTACTGTATACCTCAGCTTGCTAAAATGTCACATTTTTCTGAGTACAGCAGAACCTCTGGAGCCATTTGGCTATTACTTACTAGAAGCAGCAAATGAATTGTACAGAAATTGTGAATATCTTCTTCTTAAGTCTATAATTATACCATGTCAAACTTAACACATTGAAAAAGCTGCAAAACATGCTTAATGCAAAACAAGAAAAAGGCTAATAGGGAAAGTTGCAAATAATGTGATGCCAGTATACCACAAAAGGTGGTAGTGCATGTCGGCACAAATGACATCGGGAAGAAGAGGAAGGACATTCTGCAGCGGGACTTCAGAGAACTTGGAAGAAGGCTGAAAAACAGGACTTCCAGGGTGGTTATCTCTGGTTTGCTTCCAGTTCCTCGTGCTGGAGAGGGCAGGAACAGGGAGATAATGGATCTGAATGTGTGGCTGGGGAACTGGTGCAGGAAGCAAGGATTTACATTCTTGGACCACTGGGATCTGTTTTGGGGTAGGGATGAATTGTACAAAAGGGACGGGTTGCACCTTAATAGGCGGGGGACCAGCATTCTGGCAGACAGGTTTGCCACTGCAACACGGATGTGTTTAAATTAAGTAGTGGGGGGGAGGGGATGAACTGGAAATATAAGGATGGAGTTAAAGGGAAAGTGAAAATAAGAAAAGTTAAAAAGGACAACAGAATCAATGGAGTAGAAAGCTCAAGAAGAGATACAGTATGGCCAAGTGAAATAGGAATTGATATGAAAGGAGAGGGGAGTACCGAATTAAAAGTATTATATATGAATGCATGAAGTATAAGGAATAAAGTAGATGAGCTTGAGGCTCAGTTGGAAATTGGCAAGTATGATGTTGTGGGAATAACTGAGACATGGCTTCAAGCGGACAGGGCCTGGGAAATGAATATTCAAGGATATACATCTTATCGAAAGGACAGACTGACTGGCAGAGGGGGTGGGGTGGCTCTGTTGGTGAGGAATGATATTCAGTCCCTTGTGAGGGGGGACATAGAATCTGGGGATGTAGAGTCAGTATGGATAGAACTGAGAAATTCTAAGGGTAGAAAGACCCTAATGGGTGTTATCTACAGGCCCCCAAACAGCAGTCTGGATGTAGGGTGTAAGTTGAATGAAGAGCTAAAATTGGCATGACACAAAGGTAATGATACAGTTGTCATGGGGGATTTCAACATGCAGGTAGACTGGGAGAATCAGAATGGTACTGGAGCCCAAGAAAGGGAGTTTGTGGAGTGCCTCCGAGATGGATTCTTAGAACAGCTTGTACTGGAGCCTACCAGGGAGAAGGCAATTCTAGATTTAGTGTTGTGCAATGAACCGGATTTGATCAGGGACCTGGAGGTAAAGGAACCATTAGGAGGTAGTGACCATAATATGATATGTTTTAACCTACAATTTGAGAAGGAGAAGGGAAAATCGGATGTGTCAGTATTACAGTTGAACAAAGGGAACTATGGAGCTATGAGGAAGGAGCTGGCCAAAGTTCAATGGAACAATACCCTAGCAGGGAAGACAGTGGAACAACAATGGCAAGTATTTCTGGGAATAATGCAGAAGGTGCAGGATCAGTTCATTCCAAAGAGGAAGAAAGATCCTAAGGGGTGTAAGGGGCGGCCGTGGCTGACAAAGGAAGTAAAGGGCAGTATAAAAATAAAAGAGAAGTATAACATAGCAAAGATGAGCGGGAAACCGGAGGACTGGGAAGCTTTTAAAGAGCAACAGAAGATAACAAAAAAGGCAATACGCCAAGAAAAAATGAGGTACAAAGGTAAACTAGCCAAGAATATAAAGGAGGATAGTAAAAGCTTCTTTAGGTATGTGAATAGCAAAAAAATAGTTAAGACCAAAATTGGGCCATTGAAGACAGAAACGGGTGAATTTATTATGGGGAACAAGGAAATGGCAGATGAGTTGAACAGGTACTTTGGATCTGTCTTCACTAGGGAAGACACAAACAATCTCCCAGATGTAATAGTGGCCAAAGGAACTAGGGTAAAGGATGAACTGAAGGAAATTTATATTAGGTAAGTAACGGTGTTGGATAGACTGTTGAGTCTGAAGACTGATAAGTCCCCGGGACCTGATGGTCTGCATCCCAGGGTACTTAAAGAGGTGGCTCTAGAAATCGTGGACGCATTGGTAATCATTTTCCAATGTTCCATAGATTCAGGAACAGTTCCTGCTGATTGGAGGGTGGCTAATGTTGTCCCACTTTTCAAGAAAGGAGGGAGAGAGAAAACATTGAATTATAGACCAGTTAGCCTGACGTCAGTGGTGGGAAAGATGCTGGAGTCAATTATAAAAGAGGAAATTACGACACATTTGGATAGCAGTAGAAGGATCGGTCCGAGTCAGCATGGATTTATGACGGGAAAATCATGCTTGACTAATCTTCTGGAGTTTTTTGAGGATGTAACTATGAAAATGGACAAGGGAGAGCCAGTGGATGTAGTGTACCTGGAATTCCAGAAAGCTTTTGATAAAGTCCCACATAGGAGATTAGTGGGCAAAATTAGGGCACATGGTATTGGGGGCAGAGTACTGACATGGATTGAAAATTGGCTGACTGACAGGAAACAAAGAGTAGTGATTAACGGGTCCCTTTCGGAATGGCAGGCTGTGACCAGTGGGGTACCGCAAGGTTCGGTGCTGGGACCGCAGTTGTTTACAATATACATTAATGATTTAGATGAAGGGATTAAAAGTAACATTAGCAAATTTGCCAATGACACAAAGCTGGGTGGCAGTGTGAAATGTCAGGAGGATGTTATGAGAATGCAGGGCAACTTGGACAGGTTGGGTGAGTGGGCAAATGTATGGCAGATGCAGTTTAATGTGGATAAATGTGAGGTTATCCACTTTGGTGGCAAGAACAGGAAGGCAGATTACTATCTAAATGGAGTCAAGTTAGGAAAAGGGGAAGTACAACTAGATCTAGGTGTTCTTGCACATCAGTCAATGAAAGCAAGCACGTAGGTACAGCAGAGTGAAGAAAGCTAATGGCATGCTGGCTTTTATAACAAGAGGAATTGAGTATAGGAGTAAAGAGGTCCTTCTGCAGCTGTACAGGGCCCTGGTGAGACCCCACCTGGAGTATTGTGTGCAGTTTTGGTCACCAAATTTGAGGAAGGACATTCTTGCTATTGAGGGAATGCAGCGTAGGTTCACAAGGTTAATTCCCGGAATGGCGGGACTATCATATGTTGAAAGATTGGAGCGACTGGGCTTGTATACACTGGAATTTAGAAGGATGAGAGGGGATCTGATTGAAACATATAAGATTATTAAGGGATTGGACACACTGGAGGCAGGAAGCATGTTCCCGCTGATGGGTGAGTCCAGAACTAGAGGCCACAGTTTAAGAATAAGGGGTAGGCCATTTAGAACAGAGATGCGGAAAAACTTTTTCACCCAGAGAGTGGTGGATATGTGGAATGCTCTGCGCCAGAAGGCAGTGGAGGCCAAGTATCTGCATGCAATCAAGAGAGAGTTAGATAGAGCTCTTATAGATAGCGGGGTCAAGGGATATGGGAAGAGGGGAGGAACGGGGTATTGATTGTGTATGATCAGCCATGATCACAGTGAATGGCGGTGCTGGCTAGCAGGGCCAAATGGCCTACTCCTGCACCTACTGTCTATTGTCTATTGATAAATACAAAATCACATCCAAAATACAAGTTTTAAAAATAGTTTTCTCAAATTCTCACTACAATTTGTTAACCACTGAAACAGGTCTATGGCAGGCATAATCTCCCTGGCCCAACACTTACCTCTGGAGCATTTGGACTGTAAAGACATCTACATTAGACTATTGTTTATTGACTACAGCTCTGCCTTCGTAACTATAACTCTGAGTAAACTCCCTCCAACACTCCACTGCTCCTTCCATATTTCACCATGGTTTCTCAAGTGAAACATGAGTATGTAACCTGCTGGCATCTAAACAAGACTACTACCAAATGAATCATAGTTGACTCATTTAGCTAAAAATAGAAAAAAAACACAAGCTAGAAACAAGGACCCCTCCACTGTTCTGTGGCCATCCCAGTATCAGTAGTAGCAGTTGAAATAGATGATTAGACACTGTAAAATGCCACCCGGTTGTCTTAACTTTCCACACTTCCACCCACTATTTAGAAGGATATATACATTATGAAACTTTATGTCATGAAAGCACATGTTTGCTTTCTAGCTAACAGTCTGAAGCACATGTTAAAATTTCTGGAATCAGGTACAGTGTTCCCTTTAAGGTGCACGCGCACACATCCTTTACTACTAGCACACAAAGGATTTGCGTCCTGATGGACTTTAGGACGTGGGGGAGCTGAGGAACCGCCGCCCATGCTGCTGCTGAGTCCTGAGTCAGGAGTAAGTCAGTGTAAATATAAATTTGCGGAGAGTGATATAAACATGATTTGAGAATTATCGGTTCATTAATCTTAATGCCTTAGCAGCATCTGTCAATGGAATGGAACAGAAATACTGCAGATTTAGCAGCAGCTGCACGTGGCGGTTCCTGAGCTCCTTGGATCCTACAGCCCATCCTCACGACACAAATTCTTCGTGCAATTCCCTTGTGCCTTAATAGCAAAAGATGTGTGCATGGCAAACACCTTAGAGGGAATGTTGGTCAGGTATGACTTGAAAATTAAATGAAAAACATGAAACTGATCAAGTGATGAAGACTCTATATCCCAATCAGACTGATATCGCCTTTCTTTAGAAAAAATTATGTATTGACAAGGTAGCATAGAAGTTGGCATACTACCATGACATCGCCAGCGACCTGGGTTCAGTTCCAGCCACTGCCCGTAAGAAGCTTGTACGTCCTCCTCCTGACCACGTGGGGTTCCTCTGGGTGCTAATTTGTCACATGGGTGTAATTGGGCGAAAGAGGCTCGTTGAGCCAACTGTGTCTCTACATAAATAAACAATCTAATCATGCATCGCTGGCTGTCACATGAGAAAGATATCTGCAGCTTTCTACGCCATTCACGAGACATCTGAAAGCTTCATGCTGTGGTAACTTTCACATCCACAGCAAAATGCATTCAAAATTAAGATGTAATACACAGATCACTGATCAGAAGATGGTACAAATCCAAAGCAGACTGTCTCATGAAACTGAATCAGTGAAGACAAGAATCTTGTCTGCATTGATGTCGCCATACCCAACTATGTTTTCCACCATGTAACCCTATCCAAATCAAAGTGGCTCTCACCAAATACTTCAATCTTACCTATAGTAACATGATCTTGATCATACTTGTTCATCTCTGGTCACTTTGCTCCATTCCTTAACGCCCATTTTCCCTCTCTTTCCAACTCAACTCCCTGCTAAATCCTCCTCTTTCTTGCCTACCGCGGTTTACTGGATTGCTTCAGAGTCAGAAGTCAATACGTTCAAGGTGCACACCAGAGTGTCATGCTCAAAAATCTGGATTCACACTTCAATGTAAAATAAGGGAGTGATGCATTGTCAGAGGTGGTGTTTTTCAGCCACAATTTTGAACCAACACTAGAAATGCACTTTGAGGAGCATGACATTCAAGTTCAAGTTTAATTGCTATTCAACCTTACACCTGAATACAGCCAAACAAAAGTGTTCCTCTGGCTAAGTTGCAAAACACAGAACAAACAGTCCAACACAGCACACAGTACATACAACACAGCACATATAATTATGATAGCAGAAAAACATGCAGTTACAAAAAAAATTAATATTAAAATAATATTGCTTAAGAATGAGTGTAATGGCCTGTAGATTGATGGTGCATGTTGTCCTGCAGCCACAATTCCAGATGAACAAGTCCGCATTTCCTTATCTCGTGCAAATGTAGCCGCAGACAAACACAACCCAGCCTGACTTCCACTGAGGGCAGCCCCAACCCAGCACGTAATCCAACAGCACACAGCCAGCTTTGGCGTCTTCTTCCCTGGCAGCTGCAACAGGTGACCCTGAGGCATTAGGGCCTGGTCCACACAGCTCTATCGTCGTCAATCTAGCCACTGAACCAGTGAACTGGACTCACAGCAGAACACAGTACCAATGTCCAAGAGGGTCTCGCAATCACAATAAAAATGTCCTAAACAATCATTTGTTGGACTGCTCACTATCTCTGACACCCGGGTGGCTGAAGCAGTCTGCAACATAAAGTTCAATAAGTCCAGCTCCACTGCTATTGAGCAACCCGTGAAAGAGGCACATCTACAGTGCCTGGTGTTCTTAATGCCCACAAGTGTCTTGTGATTATAAAAAAAGACACAAGGGACGGACAATTTGTTTGGACCCTAAGAGGCTGCTGCATCTGAGCATGAAGACTAAGACATAACCAGCAAAATCTGTAAACTTTACAAGTGTCTAAAAATGACAATAAATAATAATTGAACAAGGCATCTAATTCTGAATAAAATTCTAATGCTAAAATTTTTCAGACTGTAAAAATATGGCATATCATTGGAAGCTGCTATCTTACAATACTACTCCACATCAGACTAGTGTAGATTATGTGACTACAGATCTAGTAAATGAACATTATACCGATTCCCAAAATTGCCTCCAGCAAAGAATATATTGTCATTTAATGCATTGCCATAAAAAATGGCATACACAGTGCACAATTCCTAAAACCATAAGCAGATTTGAGTTACATGCTGTACTGCACAAAAAAATATTTTTACGAGTGTACACTGCACTGACCCGATACGAATGGCCAATTCGTCTTCGAAATCAAATTTCTTTCAAATAATTTTTTGTTGTTAATTAAATATTTTCTTTCATCATACCTTTTTATTGCATCCTCGACAGGGAGCCTTATATGAAGAGAGCTGTTTCTCCACATTAGAGGCCTTTTCTACCTTTTTTGGGTCAAAGGGCATACGGCACAGAGGGCACAAAGGCGACACAACTTGGAGGCAGGGTTGCAAACATTCTCCACAGAACCTGAAAGACAATAGATCAGTGTTAGTAAGCAGCTTACAAGGTACTCATTCCTCAAAGGAAATAGCTTGCTCCAGCTGGATAAAACCCAAGTACTCAACCAGCATGTTAATATGATAAGTTGTATGTCCAAAGCCCTTTACAACATTGTTGCATACTACCAAGAGGATCATCATGCCAAAGAATCTGCCTCTTGCTTGGGACAGCTCTTAAAGAACAAAAACTAACTGAGAAAATACCTGGGATTCCCTTTGTTTATTTGAGACACTATGCCCCTTAATTGGGACAAAAGATGGTTTCTGAACAGTTTTTAAATAGTGTCAGTTTTGTGTGCTTGTGTGGCAATAGATACTACAGTGCGCTTTGAGCAAATAGTTTTTAAAATAGCATCAGTTCCACGTGCTTGTGTTATGTTATCCATTTGGGTTGACGGATGCGGATTCAAAAAGCAGTGATTTTTGATCATTTTATTTTTTTAATAATTCAGACCCTCACGACACTACTTCATGCAGCAAGGCAATGAAGGCAGTACATTATCTGCACTAGGGTGCATACGCTGATTTACAGTCAATTAAAAGAACATGACACCAAACACTGGATGAATTCCTCCATCAATAACTACAACTAATGCATAGTTTTATAGTTCTGTCATCGTATGGGTAGTGTTCCAATTTGTTCTGTACTTTTAAAATATATAATTTGTTACTCAGTTAAACAATAGTTTGACCTTTTTTTAATACCTTTTTAAGTATTTCCATGAAACCGGCTAATTGGGACAGGCGCTTAATTGAGCCTAAATATACTGGTCTCATGTGCCCCAATTAGCTGCATATTAAGTAATATTCTTAACCTGAAAACAACCTAAATTGCTTTAAGGCAGAAAAATGCTTTTGAAGTAAAATTAATAATTGTAAGCACAAAAATTACAGCAAGTTTTCATAAATGGCAAGAAGGAAACACCCTGACAATCTGGGTAGTATTTGTCAAGGGATAAATATTGGCCAACACTTCTTTCAGGCCCACCTGAACCAGTATTAGAATCCGGTTTATTATTGCAGTCATATAATGACATTAAAATTATTGCTTTGTGGCAGCAATACAATGCAAAGACATAAAATTACAAAATAAACAGTGCAAAAAGGAAGAAATAATGAAGTATGTTCATGGACTATTCAGAAATGCAATGGAGGGGAAGAAGCTGTTTCTGAATCATTGACTGTAGATCTTTATAATTCTCTACCTCTTCCCTGATGGTAATAACGAGAACAGATCATGTCCTGGTTGAATGTTACTTTCTCAAGGCACTGCTAGGAAGGTGGCATCCATCATTAAGATGGTGGGGAGGGTTGTCCTCATGATGGAATTGGCTGCGTCTACACCCTCTTTTAATCCTGCACATTACAGCCTCCATACCAGGCAGTGGCATGATCAATCAGAATGCTCTCCATATTACATCTGTAGAAATTTGCTAGTCTTTGGTGATATACCAAATATGTCCTCAAACTCCTATATTTTATAACTGCTGAGGTGCCTTCTTCATAACTGCATCAATGTATTGGGCACAGGACAGACCTTCTGAGATGTTAATGCTCAGAAACTTGAAAGCGCTACCCTTTCCACCAGTGATCACTAAGTGAGGACTGGTGCACATTCTACTGACTTTCCCTTCCTAAGGTCTACAATCAATTCCTTGGTCTCGCTGATGTTTTGTGCGAGATTGTTGTTATGACACCACTCAGCCAGGAGGCCTATTTTATTCCTATATGCCTTCTTTTCGCTATCTGGGCAATTGTGTGATGTCATGTAGTATTCAAACAAGAAAGGACACCTCTTACAGTGTGGTAACTTCAAGGTGACAGTGCTGCCTCTACACCTAGGTTGTTGTTCCTTTCCATGATTTGTGGTGCATCAACGTTTCTTTAGCGTTTTTGTCTTTTTTTACAAGGCTTAGTTGCTAGCCCAACGCTCAACCCAATACGGATGGGAAGCGTGCATTGAACCTGGACCACTCACCTTGAAGTCTAGTGCGGATGCCACTACACCACTGGCTGGCTACTCTATGTCTAGGTACACCATACAAATGAACATACATTCATTAACAGAGATTCAATGAAGTGGTAATATATTTTAGCAAAATAATTTCAGGTTAAAAAAAAAAGCCCACTGCCAATATTTTGAGTTCTTTGGCATTCAAAGGGAAAAAGGAAAACAGTTGAGCAACGGTGTTCCAGAACCACTGGGATTCCTGAATACAAGTTTACAGACTGATGGCCAGATCTTGATTTGTCAATGAATACATGCCCTAAAAGAGGCTATTACAGATGACTAACTTTACTAATGTTAATGTTACTAATAAAATGGGTGAATGTCTGAATATTGACAATGATGGGGACCTTCTCTGAAATACATCAATTAGAGATGTTTCCACCAGCACTGTACAAAAGATAGATCAGTGAAAAAAGCAGGTATTTTTTTTATTTCAATATTTTTTATTCTTTTTTTCCGACAAACGAAAAAAAGAGCACATCCACAAAAACCACAACCTTAATAAAATCAAATTAAATATTGAGCAGCAAAAGGGAGAATAATATAAAGGCAAAAGTAAACATACACAGCAGAGGTGCACCGCACCAAAAAAACCTCAGTCCTCACCCCGTAAGAAAGTCCAATACAGGGCCCCATATCCTTTCAAAGATGTCCCCTCTGTCCTCATTACATAGTCTCAATCTCTCCAAATGTAAAGTATTTGCCAGTTCTCTCAGCCACAGATCGTACGTAGGCACAGAGTCCATTTTCCACATTTGCAGGATTAACTTCTTAGCAATCACCATTCCAAACAATACAGCCATTTTTTCAGACTTATTGACTGAAGATAGGGAGCTTGTTGCTCCAAGGATGGCTGTGAGTGGGTCCGGTTCCCACCACTTCCCATAAGCCTCAGAGAAACAGTGAAAAATACTTTTCCAGTATGCATAAAGCTTACATGACCAGAATGAATGTGACAAGTTACTGTTCTCAGATTTACATCTATTACAAACTGGTGAAACATCAGGATAGAAGCTGTGCAACTTTTCTTTGGAATAATGGAGTCTATGTATTGTTTTAAACTGTATAAGTCTGTGTCTGACGTTGACCATCATGTATACTCTTGTATACTCTTTAAACACTCTTAATCATGTATACTCTTTAAACACTCATCCCAGACCTCCTCTGTCAGTTCTATACCCAATTCATCCACCCATGCCTGTTTAAGACCTGCAGTATTCACCCGAGCTCCATTATGTAGGATCTGATAAAAATTGGATACGGCACTACGAGTAACCGGATCAAATTTATTTATTGCCTCCAGGGACTCTTGTTTGTCTAAAACTTCAAAATTAGGTATATATTTCCTAACATAATCTCGAATTTGTAAATATCTAAAAAAAAACTAGATGCAGGGATATTGTAAACTGCTTGTAACTGTGCAAATGAGGCAAAGTTTCCATTAATATATAGGTCACCTACACTACAGATGCCACGCTGTTTCCAGGACGAAAAAACAGAATCAGTCAGGCCAGGCAAAAAGGATGATTGTCACAAATCGGAGTGTCAATATAAGTTTCTGGGGCCTTAATGTGTAGTTGAATCTGTTTCCAAATTCTTATAGTGTTGCCAACCACAAAGCTGTTACTAAAATGTGACTTATTAACTGCAGTGGGGCTATTAAGGAGAGCTGGTAAGGAAGTTTTCTTACAAAGCACTCACTCTCTGAGTAACCATGCTGGGCACGAGTCTGAGGTAGAGGGTGGGCCTTTTTTCCACCATGCAAGAATAGATAGGTGGGCAGCAATTCATCCAGCTTTTTTGTACGTCTTGATTTGACCACAGCATCTGCAGTGTACTTTGTGTTTACAATACATTTTAATGTCTGGTAGAGCAAAACCTCCTGCTTCCTTGCGCTTTGACAAGTGTTTTTTAGTCATTCTAATGGCTTTATAATTCCAAAAGAAGGGTATAATAATTGAATCCAATTGCTTAAAATATGACAGAGGAATAAAACATGAAATTGACTGGAAAAGATGAAGAAATCGTGGCAGTACAATCATCTTGATTGCATAAACCCTCCCCACCAAAAAATTGGAAGGGTTTTCCAAAAGTCAATATTGCATTTAACCTGCTCAACTTTGTTTCACCAATTCACTTGCAAAAGGTCATCTGGGTTTTTTTTTAATAGACACACCAAGATAGGAAAAATAATCATAAATTATTTTAAAGGGAATAGACTGTAAATACTCTATTAACCACTGCAGTGATTGGCATTAGTTCACTCCTATCCCAATTAAAAAAGAAACCTGAAAAACTACCAAAATTATTAATTAGAGTCAGAAGGGCGGGTATTGATGTTTGTGGGCTGGAGATATATAAAAGGACATCGTCAGCGTATAATGAAAGGTGATATTTATGTCCATGCATATCAATGGGAGATATCAAAGGGTCCTGTCTGATGCTAACAGCCAGTGGCTCAATGATAACTGCAAACGGAGAAAGGGGGCAGCCTTGACGAGTCCCACGATGAATTGCAAAAGGGGAGGAAATATTCTGATTAGTGATAATAGAGGCAGATGGGTGAAAAGCAGGTTTATTTTGATACATTACACATTATCAATCAATAACCTGTATGAAAATGGTTGATTCAAGAATGAAGAGAGACAGACCATGTGTTGCTTCTCTATTTACTGTGGTATCTTGGGCATGCAGGCATGTCAATGAACTACTATGGCTGAATTTGTCAATGCTGGAACACCATGAGACTTGAGTCATTCTTTCAATTGTATACAGCACTTTTAGCTTTAGCAGGAAAAAAAGCTGCTAATGGACAGACACGTCGAGCTTTTTCTATGTCTTTCAAAATAATTTGATCACAGAGGGAAGAGTGGGTTTTTGCATACTGCTTTCCACAATGATATCCTTGAGGCTGGTATTTTAAGCTTCCACGACCCTGTTGTGGAATAAATTCCAAAAATACACTATCCTCTGGATAAAGAAATACTTCTTCCTTTGCCTTGAATGGCCGACCCTATTTTGAGATTATGACGACTGGTTCTAGACACCTCACTATGTCAAACATTATCTTTATAACTACAAAATATGCTTGTTTCCCTGAAACCACTTCTAAACCCAAGATAGTAAACCAGGAAGGTTCTTCTAAACCCAAGAGAATATAGTACACGTTACTTCATATGACTCATGATAAACCCTCCATCCCAGGAAACAATTTAGCGAACCTTTACCTTAATTGCCCTCTCTCTCTCCAGTGCATCTTTCCATGTGTGGAGAGAACCAACCTGTACACAAAATTCCCGACACAGCTGCACCTTTATAATTGGAACACGATTTCTCTAGTACTCAAACCCACTTACATTTAACTCCATTCGTCTTCGAACTGCTCACTATTTCTGCACATTAATTTCCAGTGATTCACTTATATCCAGACCTTCTTAATATCAAGATTTCTCAACTTCTCACCATTTAAAAAATAACTACCTTGCCATTTTTCTATCAAAATTGATATCCCTGCATTTTTTTCTTTGGCTGCTTCCTTGTGCATTGTCTTGTTTATATTCTCCCAAAGTCTTACTCACATCCAGATTCTACAATGCTGCTCAAGGAGAATGCTTTCAGGTTTCCATGAAGTCAAAAAAAAAATCTTCACAGCAAACAAGGTAATTAAAACCCAGTGGAAAAACAATATGCAAAAATTTAACATTTCATTTTAGTAAATAGCTTATTTCACAATGTAAAACCTACAGAAATCAATTTATACCTTAAAATAAAAGGCTGATCAAGTTCACACTGTGTTTACTGCCTTTATTGGCAAGAAATATATTGCTGATCTGAGTTCTCTCTGGTATTTACACAACAGATGCTTATTGCATCCCAAAGTTATAGGATTCAGCAGTACAAAAAACAAAAACGATTAGTCATTGAGGCCAATAACTGCAGTGCAGTAATTTCTAGAACAATGCTTATTTAACAATGGGGGCCTTATTCAGAGAACTACTACTTAAAAATACAATCCAAAAATATCAGACCATTTACACCATAAGACATTGGACATTAGGCCATTCAGCCCATTGAGTCTGTTCTGCCATTTGTTCATGGCTGATCCATTTCCTTCTCAATCCCATTCCCCTGCCTTCTCCTCACAACCATTCACGTCCTGACTTATCAAAAATCTATCAATCTCTGCCTGTGGCAACAAATTCTATAAATTCACCACCCTCTCACTAAAGAAATTCCTCCTTATCATCATTCTAATGGATGTCCCTCTATTCTGAGGTTTTGCACTTTGGTCCTAGACTCTCCCACTATAGGAAACATCCTCTCCACATCCACTCTATCCAGGCTTTTCAATATTTGATAGCTTTCAATGAGATTCCCCCACCTCATTCTTCTAAATTCCAGCAAGTTCAGGTTCAGAGGAAATAAAATGCTCCTCATACAATAAGCCTTCCAATCCCAGAATAATTTTCATGATCCTTTGTTGAACGCTTTCCAATGTCAGCACATCATTTCTTAGATAAGGGGCTCAAAACTGCTCACAATACTCCAACTGAGGCCTCACCAATGCCTTATAAAGCTTCAGCCTTACATCCTTGCTTTTATATTCTAGTCCTCTCCAAATAAATGCTAACATTGTATTTGTCTTCCTCACTACTAACTCAATCTGCAAGTTAGCCTTTAGGGTAACCTGCATGTGGATTCCCAAGTTCCTTTGCAGCTCAGATTTTTGAATTTTCTCCCCATTTATTAAATAGTCTATGCTTTTATTCCTTCTACCAAGAGCATTAGTGTGTATATTTCCCAACACTGTATCCCGTCTGCCACTACCTTGCCTATGCTCCTCATCTAAGTCCTTCTGTAGCCTCCCAGCTTCCTCAACACCACCTGCCCCTCCAGCATCTTCATATTGTTTGCAAACTTGACTACAAAGTTAAATTCCATCATCCAAATCATTGACATACAGCATAAACTGTCCCAATACCGACCCCTGCAGAACACCACTAGTCACCAGCAGCCAGCCAGAAAAGGCTTCTTTATTCCCACTCTTTGCCTCCTGCCAATCAGCCACTGCTTTATCCATGCTAGTGTATTTCCTGTAATACCACGGACTCTCATCTTGCTAAACAACTTCATGTCTGGCACCTTGACAAAGGTCTTTTGAAAATCCAAGTACACAACATCCACCGATTCTCCTTTGTCTATCCTGCTTATTATTCCTCAAAAGAATCCCAATAGATTTGTCAGACAAGATTTTCCCTTGAGGAAACCATGCTGTTTCTGGCCCATTTTATGTCTCCAAGTACCCTGAAACCACATCCTTAACAATTGATTCCACATCTTCCCAAACACTGAGGCCAGGCTAACTGGCCTTGATTTCCTTTCTTCTGCCTCCCTCCCTACTTAATTTTCCAATCCTCTGGAACCATGCCAGAATCTAATGATCTTTCAAGAATCACTACTAATGCCTGCACAATCTCTTTAGCAACCTCTTACAGAACTCCACTCCCTTTGCAATTTTTGCTCATTTCTTTCTCAATTCCTGCTAAAACATTGTTTACATTTACATTATTTATTATCATATTGTAATTTGCCCTTTACTATGCCTATTGTCTTGTTTATTAATTATTATACTGTCTTGCACTGTTTTGTGCACTTTATGTAGTCCCGTGTAGTTTTGTGTTGTTTCATGTAGCACCATGGTCCTGGAGGAACGCTGTTCCCTTTTTCCTGTGTACTGTACCGGCAGTCATGATTGAAATGACAATAAAAGCAACTTGACTTGAACTCTCGGGTGTAGTCCATCTGGTCCAGGTGGCTTATCTACCTTCAGAACTTGCAGCCTCCCAAGCACCTTCTCTCTAGTAATAGCAAATGCACTCACTTCTACCCCAGACACTCTTGATCATCTGGCATAGTATCATCCACTGATTCAAAATACTTACTCAGTTCATCCCCCAGAACAAGAATGTTATTTTACCTTTTTGCAGAATAATTAAAGTAGGAAAATACAATGTGATACACAATGAAGGGAACGGGGGGAAAAACTAGTCTTTGTAAGAGGGTTGGAGAGATGGCCAAAATCTTTGTCAACTATTCCAGAATGACTTTTAAAGATGATAGCAGTAGAATCAATTTCTAGCCTCTAATGGTTGTGTCATATGTTTTAGTCCCAATTGATCTCTTGACATCTTTTGCTGCCACTGGCATGAGGTTTTGGTATGGCTGAGCCTAGTCCTTTTCTCAAATCAAATATTCTTGTAACCCTCACCATTAAGGAGGAATACCAATTTTAAAAACCAAAACATGTCCATAATGCCTTTCATGATTTCATTACTTCCTAGAGTGCACAACAGTTGGTGAAATACAGTGCACACTTAGTGCTTTATTACAGGAAACACACCTGTCAATTTTCAGATAGCAAGGTTCCTTAGATTTCAATGCTATAAATGACCGAGTAATGTTGCATGTTGTTAATTAAGAGCTAAAAATTGGTCAGGGTAATTATAAGCAATGTTATCCAACATACACAGCATACCAATCTTGAAATCTTTACCAAGTTAGCTCTGTAGTACTTACTTTTTCTCCACTTCACTAATTTATCTTCTTGGCCCTGGAAACAATGATTCACTGTCAGAATGCAATTCCATGGCTCAGACGTGGCCTCCAATCTCATTTCAAACGGGACATGATCTGTGCACCAGACAGTCATCTTATCACTTTTACTATTTTATCAAAACCCATTTTACAATTGTTTCCTGCTGTTCTGACCAAGATCAAAATTTCTTACATTAAAAATTACAATGAATCAAATGGTTATAATTTCAAAAAAAGACTAATTGGGGAAGCACAAGTATAAATGCTTAGAGTAAAGCTGTACTTTGTCACAATGGTGGAGAAAAACTAAACCAGATAGCCAAAGACGAGAAAATCTGCAGATGCTGGAAATCAAAGCAACACACACAAAATGCTGGAGGAACTCAGCAGGCCAGGCACCATCTATGGAAAAGAGTAAACAGTCGACTTTTCAGGCTGAGAACCTTCATCAGGACTGGGAAAAGAGGACAAGAAGTTAGAGCAAGAAGGTGGGAGAGAAAAGGAGGAAGTACAAGGTGGTAAGTGGTAGGTGAAACTGGTAGAGGGGAAGGGGTGAAGTAAAGAGCAGGAAAGCTGATTGGTGAAAAAGATAAAGGGCTGGGGAAGGGTAATCTGATAGGAGAGGCTCGAAGGCAATGGAAGAAAGGGAAGGGAAAGGAGCACCAGAGGGAAGTGATGGGCAGGTAAGGAGAGGAGGTGGAAGAGGGAAACAGGAATGGGGAATGGTGAAGGGGGGTGGGGGGCAATTGTCAAGAAATCAATGTTCATCCCATCAGGTTGGAAGCTACCCAGATGAAATACAAGGTGTTACTCTCCAAATCTGAGTGTAGACTGACATGCCGGAATGGGAAGTGGATCTCCACCAGGAGATCCCACTTTTTCTGGCAGAGTGTAGCTGCTTGGCAAAACGGTTGCTATGCTGGGACTCACCGATATACAGGAGGTTACACTGGGAGCACCGGTTACAGCTGATTACCCCAACAGACTCATAGGTGAAGTGTCGCCTCACCTAGAAAGACTGTTTGGAGCCCTGAATGATAGTGAGGGAGGTGGTGAAGGGGCAGATATGGCACTTGTTCCTCTTACAAGTAAAAGTACCATGAGGGAGATCAGTGCGGAGGGTTTTTGCCGTTGAAATAGAAAAATCCAAGACTGAATATTAAACTACCCGTATTGCAAAGCAGTTTTACTGGATCAGTTGAGAGACAGTGTTAGGAGCTTACAGGTGGAAATTGTCCTTGTAAATTCTAGCTATACCATCAATTATCAACATTGGAAGCAGCAGTGTACTAGAAATAGGGCAATTCCACTGGTCTGGACAATAGAACAATAGAGCACAAGGATGGAGGTTCTGCCAAATATGTCAAAGAATGCAGAAAGTTTTTTTTTCTGTTTCGGTTAAGGCGTAAGTACGGAAGGTCAGAAGAAATGGACATGAAATTCAAAGGTAATAACTCTGCAATGAACTTTGAAGAAAGAACAACGAAGATAGCATGGTAAATTTACAGGGACAGAAATTTGAGGTAATTTTTGAGAAGGGTGATGACAGTTAATTTGGAAGCATGTGGGGACAATATATGAGGAGAGAAAATTTTTACTGGATCAGCCTGCGTTAGGGTCCAGAAAGATTGGGCAGTCAGTAGCTATATGTCTTACAGGGATCATGTGATAGCTCTCAATAAGCATTGAGTGGCATGAGGGGAAGTTTTGTTGAATTATATGTGAGACAGGATAAGCTGAAGGTAGGTTCAACCTGAAATCTAACATGAAATGAATGAAGCACTGGAGGCAGATGGTCTCAATCCTACATGATATGAAGACTTTGCCAGAGATGTCTGTGAACAGAATTGGTGAGAAAATGGTTTGATTTGATATGGTCGAGAAATAAAAGTCAGGGACATCTACATTCTTGATGATACTAGAGTAGATGGCAATTTTCATAGTGGCTGGATACTACTTGACATACTCCAGATCTGATTAATCATACATTATGTTCAAGGCTACACAATACGTTCATAATAAATGTTAGGGCCCTGGGGAGTGTCGTGGAGCAGAGGAACCTAGAAATCCTACATGGTTCCTTGAAAATGGTGTCACAGGTAAGCAGGATGATGAAGGTAATTTTTAGCATGCTGGTTTTCAGTCAGGGCATTAAATTAAGAAGTTGGGATGTTATATTACAGTTAAAAAATGTTTGTGAGGCAACATTTGGAAGATTGGTTTGATCACCATGCTATAGGAAAGATGCCATTAAGATGGAAAATGTGCAGAGATTTGTGAGGATGTTGCTGAGGACCAAGGTTGAACAGGTTGGGACTTGGCAGATTGGTTTAGTATTGTCACACATAGCAAGGTAGAGTGAAAAACCTAGTTTTTCAAGCCATCTATACAATTTCATCACATCAATATGCTGAGGGAGTATGAGGGAAACCAGTAACATTGTGCAGAACAAATTGCTAGTTAGAGAGAAAGCAATGCACGTATACAATACAGTGCAAGGTTATAACAACATTGATTATGAAGTCAAAATCTAATCATACAAGGGGACAATTTAATAGTTTTAAAACAGTGGGATAGAAGCTGCCTTGATTTTAGTGTTATGTGCTTTCAGGCTTTTGTAATTTCTGCCTGATGGGAGGGGAGAAAAGAGAGAATGTCCAGGGAGGGTTGGGTCTTTGATTATGTTAGCTGCTTTACTAAGGCACTGGCAGTGTAGACAGAGTTCCTGGAAGGGAAACGAGCCTTCTTGTGCTGAGCAGATTTTTCAACAGAACAGAATAGAAACCATCCTTAAATATGGTGGTAGGTGCTTTCACGTTTTTGGAACCTAACTGGAGGAATTCAAATGTGGAAAGCCTGAAAACAAATGAAAATGAACATAGATATGTGCTGCATCTCAATGAGTATGAGATGCATGGGGTGAATTTTTTTGTTTATTTATGAGATGAGGTAAGCTGAAAGTAGATTTAACTGAGAATTTAACATGAAATGATTGCTATAATAGACAGATAGTCTCTCAGTCTTAAATGCTATTAATAAGTAGAATGAGAGGTGATTTTGTAGAGGTGTATAAAATTATGAGGGATGCAGTAGATAGGGTCAATGTGCACAGTCCCCCCCCCCAGTGTTGGTGATATCAGTAACTAAAGGGCATAGGTTTATGGTGAAAGGGGAGAGATTTAACAGGAACCCGAGAAGCACTATTTCCACTCAGAGGTCGCCACTGGAATGAGTCATCAGGAAGTGGTTAACACAGGTACATCAACTTTAACGTCTGAAAAATAACGGATATAACTTTAGACAGGAAAGCTTAGTAGAGGGATATGGGCCAAGTAGGTATATTGGTCAGTGTGGATCAGTTGAGGTGTGTTGTGTGATTGCACCCTATATATTTGAGGGAACAAATATAAACGTCATACAAAGGCAAATCAACCTGAATTAGAGGGCAAGTTTAATCAAGTTCAACAAATGAAATGAAGGAGTGATTAGGCAGAATGACAAATCACAGATTAGAGAGCAGACACTGCTTTGACTTTGAGATCAATGACCTCCCTTTTGCTTCTACATTTCTCTACGTTACAATTGAAATTACTATTCACAAATACTTCACTGGCTAGGATATACTGTGCTTGGGTCAGAGGAATGCACCACCATAAATTATTCATTTCTTATACAGGTTGTTTTAGTACGAAATTTGCTAATATATTGAAAAATTGCCACAGATAGTCAAAATGCAGCATACCTATTTTCTTCCGGTAGGTCTGAAGATATATGTTTGAATTGGTTATTAATTTAAAAAAAAGGAACTGTTGGAAGAATTCAGTAGGTCAAGCAGTAGTTGTGAAGGTTAAATGTTAGTTGATATTTTGGGTGAAGACCTACAGTTCATCCAGCAATTTAGCTTTTAATTCCAGATTCCAGCATCTGCAGTCTCTCGAATTAAGAATACACCACATTCCCACTTCAGCACCAATATCCCAGGTTCCTAAGCTCAATAATTTACAAGATTAAAATACCCTCCCCGTTTATTAATTGCAAACTATGAACTTAATCTATGGATACACAACAGAGAAATCTCAGCACCAATGGATATAACATAGTCCTGACATTTTCACAATTTTTCTTGTTACAATGCTGCAGCTCACTTCCAACAAGCTACATCAATTTACATCACTCCCACTCTAGAAAAGCATTACTCCAATTTGATAACAGACAGAAATTTGTATATTTGTATGCTCAGAGGCTGAGCTCCAAGTCACTGTCTACTCAGTCACCAAAGATAGGAGAAAAGGTCTTGCATTTAATGCACACTAAACAAAAGTCCCCTGCCAACCTCGCACTCTTTCCACTGTACAATATTGCTACAGAAGCCTCGCAAACAAAGGGGTACGTGACAAGACACTGAAATGTGGACATTTCCTATATGTCAGTAGTCACTTATAAAAGTTTGATGCTGATGGTGAAAACCACCATCACTTTCAGCACACCACAGATCACAAAACCTGTATCTAGTCATATAAACTGTTATAGCATCTGGTTATGAGCCCAGTACAGATTCTAGTGTCACAACAATAATTACTCTGACCAAACTGGGCATATTATCCCTCCTCTGCATTTCACTGTTCAGCCAATTTCTTAACTGTATCAACATTTTGCCTTTCATTTTAGACTGTAGTCAATTATGAGTGATTTAATTAAATGCTTAACATAAGGTCTTTGTTTTAAAGAGTATTTCACAGGGAGTATATATAGATATTATTTAAGAAATTAATCAAGTTCAACAGGCCAGTTGATCCAGTTTACAAATCCATGCTGGCTCTTTCAGATCATTTCAAGATGTTTGGTGACTCTTGGATTCTAAACAAGTAATTTTGCAATAATAGATTTTATGCAACTTCTTGGCTTCTCGTTCAAGATTGTTAAGTAGCAAAATGCAATGCATAAATTTCTAATGAAAAGACTGGTTCCAAATTAAATAAACTTTGGAAAATAAGAGGATATCTGCATTGTTCTTAACTAATTTCATTATAATCAGGGGATTGAAAACAGCTGGTCTAGGGCATTTGTTACTCCCCAGTGCTGTTACTTACTCACTTATAACCCAGAAGACCATAAAAGCAAATCAGATCAATTCCAGCTCCAGCGGAGCATTCTGCATATCCCTGCAAACCTGCCTGTACTAAGGGGTAATTCAGAGTAGTCATGTAGTCTAGTAGTAATTGTTTGGGATGTGGGAAGAAATCTACACAGTCACTGAGAGAAGGGGCTACTACTGAGTTAATGTTACTTTCCTTATGGTTGGGGACATGGCTCCCTTGTCATTTATTGTAAACGTTAACGGAAAGCAATTATTCATCCAGTCTATTGTTTCCATATTTAGATGTACAAGATCACCATTCTGAGTTTAAGGCCCATGTATTCCTGATCATCCTTTCCTCAAGAAAACTATGAAAATACTTGTGTTGACTTTATATATCTTCCAGGTTCATACTCCTGGCTCGTACAATTTTGTTGCTTTTTGCTACAGAGTGCATCTCCTTCAGTCACTAATCAATGGGAAATTTTACTTTCTTTTGTACTCTTTATTTTAGTGTTATACCCTTACATCAGCCAGGCATGTTTTTTTAAAATAGTTTTAAAAATCACCTTAAAATATAAATTGATCTTGGAACGAACTATAATTGTTTTTGTGAATTTCTCCCACATAGCTTCTGTTGTTTACCCATTAACAGATTTTGTCGGATCACATCAACAGCATTGCCAATTGCACAGAAGTCAACTATGAATAAATCTGGAATCCCAATAATTTACTCACATTTCTTTTTCAAAACCATTATATTGAATGATCATATCACAATAACCATTTGATGAGTATTTGCATATCACTAGTTCAAACACCAATTAATTTCTGAATCTAAGACAAGCCACCCTTGCACTGTGGCAGTTTGAGTAATGGAAATTCACTTTTATGAAATTCGCAAATTGCTACCAAAAAGTCTGGAATATGAAAATTTGTTCTATGAAATTTGTGGAAGGAAAAGCAAATACATTTTCCTAGTGAATGTGCAAGTTTCCTCCAGTTTTCCCCCACATTCCAAAGATGTACGGGTCAGTAGGGTAATTGGCCAGCAATCCTCAAGTCCTGAAAAACCCACTGTGCATTCTTAGCACTTTGTTTTTATTTCAGATTTCCAACTTCTATGGAGCACGATCTCACACTTTGTTCTCAACAATATAATGGCACCTCCATCACTAAACCTTACTTCCAAGACAGGGGAATAACTTGGACAAACTTGAAGTTCTATGGAAAACTCCCAATATGAAAATCTATGAACTAGCTCGGAGCCCTGCCTAAAACACAGCGACGATGATCTAACTCATTCAGCACAGTGATGGACTTTCACCTACAACACCCGACGGGTTAGGAATTTGTTGTTCTAGCTGCTATTTTCCATTCAGGCGACCCATTAGTTTTTTCTATGAGGGAGAGCATGGGGTGCCTGGGGTTTGTTGCTCTAGCTGCCATTTTCTGTGTGGGTGCTTATTAGTTTTTTGTGGCAGGGAGGGAGTGGGGAGAATTTGAGGTTAGTGAGTTTTGTTTCTTTTTCTTTTTAGTGCACGGGGGGGGGGAAGAGGGTTGATGTTTTTTCTTTCAATGGCTCCCATGGCTAGCTGGAGGAGATGAATATCAGAGTTGCATTGTACATGCATATTTTGACAATAAAATGAACCTTTGAAGTTTGCCATTCCCATGATAAGCTGCACCGAGTACTGTATAAATGACCCTGTGTAAGCTTCACACTAATGCACCATTGTCTCTGAAATCATTTTTATTTCAAACCCTGGAACAGAATTATCAATTCAAATAATTCGTTAACTTGTAATCAGATCAAAGCTAAAGTTCTACCACATCCAGCCATGCATAGTAGTGCATCACTAAACAACCGCTGGGAGGAGAAGACTCCAAGAAGATCCTCCATGATTGCAATTTGACTCACACCACATGATAGCAAGAAACAGCTGTGAGCACTGGATGAAGCAAAGGTTAAGACCAAACAAAAGTCCCAGCTGCAGTTCTGAAGAGCAGGGCTTGAGAACTAGCTGTTCCCCTAACCAAGCTATTCCAGCACTGTTACAACATTTGTATTTAATCTACTTGATGATGTGGAAAATTGACAATATGTGTTCCGTTCACAAAAAGCAGGACAAAACAAATCTGGCTAATTGCCAGTTGTCTGCTCTATATCATCAGTGCAGTGATGAAAGCCGTGGATGACAGTGCTATCAAGCAGCTTTTACTCACCCATAACCTGTACACGGCTAGCTTCAGCAGGTCCACTCAGGTCAGGACGTTAAACGTGGTTCATGGCCCACAGAGAATTGCAAGGGGGAGGCAAGATTAACTGTCGTTGATAACAGGACACCATTTGACTAAGTATAGTATCAAGCACTCTGTAAAACGTAAGTCAATCAGTTTGAAAGGGAAATCACTCAAATGGCTGAACTTGAAATACAAAGGAAGTAGTTTGTGGTTGTTGGTCAATCATCCCAAATCCAGGACATCACTGCAGGAGTCTGTCAGGGCACTGTTCTATACACAAACATTTCATCTCCAAATGGTTCAATAACTGCTCAAAAGAACATGAAGTCATGTCCCACCTTGCTCAAGGTTGCTTTCACTCCACTGTTGTAAGACTATTAATGGTACAATAAGATGGACTCTTGAATTCACAATTTACCTGCACTGCACCTTCTCTGTAGTTGATACACTTTATTCTGTTATTGTTTTACCTAGTGCTACCTCAATGCACTGTATAATCAAATAATCTGCATGGCCTGTATCCAAGATAAACTTTTCATTGTACTTAGTAAATTCATTATACTGTATTGATTTATATGACGATTGGGGAATTGAGCACTACATGCATCTGGCACAGAGGAATTGAGGCCTGGGGAAAATCACCCATGATCATTAGGCACAAGAGAAGAATTTAGGCCTTTTGACCCATCTAGTCCACTCTGCCATTCAATCATTGCTGATTAATCCATTCTCCTGCCTTCTGCCCATAGCCTTTGAGACCCTGACTAATTATGAACTTATCAACCTCCTCATTAAATATACCCAATACTTGATCTCCACAGCAGCCTGCAGCAACGAATTCCACAGATGCACAATCTAAAGATTCTGGCTAAAGAAATTCCTCCTCATCTCTGTTCTAAAGGGACATCCTTCTATTCAGAAGCTGTGCCCCTGGTCCTATACTCCCCCATTACTGGTAACACCCACTCCAACTCAGCCTTTCAATATTCAGTAAGTTTCAATGAGATTTTCCTCTCCTTCCCCCCCCCCCCCCCCCCGACTCCCACTCTTCCATACTTCAGAAGTACAGGCCCAGAGCCATCAAATGCTCCTCATATATTAACTGTTTCATTTCTGGGATCATTCTCATAAACCTCCTCTGGACCCTCTCCAATGCCAGCAGCACATCCTTTCATGCAAACAAGGCTCACAACTGCTTCCAAATGTGGCCTGACCAACATCTTGTAAAGTCTCAGCATTACATTCTTGCTTTAATATCCTAATTCAATGGAAATGAACGCTATAATTGAATTTGCCTTAATACTATTGACTCAACCTGCAAGATAATCCTTAAGAGAATCCTGTACTGTACTAGGAATCCCAAGACCCTTCTGCATCTACTTCTGAATTCACTCCTTGTTTAGAAAATACTCAACACCTTTATTCCTTCTACCAAAGTGCATGACCATATACTTCCCCACACTGCATTGTCTGCTACTTTTTTGCTCATTCCCCTAATCTGTCCAAATCCTTTTGCAGACTCCTTGCTTCCTCAATGCTATCTGCTCCTTCATCTATCTTTATATCTTTTGCAAACTAGACCATCAAGCCACCAATTCTATCATCTGATCATTAACACGTAACATGAAAAGTAGTGGAACCAACACAGACCACTCCAGAACACTACTGATCACCAGCTGACATCCAGAAAAAAACAATTTTATTTTCACTCTTTACCTTCTGGCAGGTAGTTGATCTTCTGTCCATACTAATATCTTTCTTGTAATACTGTAGGCTCTTAAGGAAACTGGGTTTACTTCTGTCTATTTTAATGTTTGCCTCCAAGTACCCCAAAACCACATCCTTAATAATTGGCTCTAAATTTTGCTAACCACTGGTCAGGCTAACTAGTTGTTTGCCTCCCTCCCTTCTTACAGATTGGTGTTTCAGTTGTGATTTTCCAGCCCTGAAGAAGCATTCCAGAATCTATTGCTTTTCAAAAGATCATCACAATCTCTTTATCTACTCTTCCTATTCAGAGTCCATCTAGTCCAGGAGACTACCTTCAGACCTTTCAACTTCTCAAGCACCTTCTCCTCAGTAATAAGGAGTGACCACACTCAATTTTGGCCTGTGATGCTTTCGAATTTCTGGCACGCTACTGATGTCTTCCACAATGAAGACCAACACAAAATACAATGGATTCTGGTTAAACTGGGGCAACAGGTTAGTTGTGGCAACTCTTTTTAAAAAAAAGACCAATCAGAAAAGTTGCTATGATTCCCATCTTTTATTTGGGATACGATGCCACTTAACTGGGCAGGTGATTTTTGTCACTGATAGTGGGCTAGAAATAAGTAGTAAGACAATTCAGAACTGTTTTGCTCACTGCAGTTTCAAGCACTCAGGTCTGGAGTTGTCAGAAATGGCACTTAATTGGGCCAAAACTGCTCATGTCATGTTATTGCCCCTGATGTGCCCCAATTAATCAGAATCTACTGCACTTATTCAGCTTGTTTGTCAGTTGTTTGCTCCCCATTACTATCTCCAGCAACACTTTCCAGTGATTCGGTCCACTCTTTCCTCCCTTTCACTCTTTATATATCTGAAAAATACTTCTATATTATTGGCTACCTTAGCTTCAAATTTCATATTGCTTTTAGTTGCCTTCTGTTGGTTTTTAAAATGTTCCCAATCCTTTAGCTTCTTCTCTTTTGATTTAATACTGTCTTTGACTTCCATTGTTAGCCACAGTTACTTTATCCTTCCCTTGGGATGCTGTTTCTTCCTGCATCTTCTGAATTACTCCCAAAAACTTCAGCCACTGCTGCTCTAACATCATTCTTGCTAAAGTCTCCTGACAATTATCTTCAGCCAGCTCTTCTCTCATGCCTCTGTAGTTATTTACTCAATTGTAATAATGATACATCCAATTTTAGCTTCAATCCTCAAACTGCAAGGTGAATTCTATCATATGACCTCTACCTACTAAGGGTTCCTTTACCTTAAGCGCTCTAATCAAATTCAGTTCACTACACAACTTCCAATCCTGAATTGCCTTTTCCTTAGCGGGTCAAGCACAAACTGCTCCAAAAAGCTACCTCGTAGGCATTCTACAAATTCCTTCTCTTGTGATCCAGCACCAACCTGACTTTCCCAATTAATCTGCATATTGAAACCCCCTGTAACCATTAAAACATTGCCCTTTTTACCTGCCTTTTCTATCAACAAAACCTCCCTACTCCCTCTGCCCACCTGCCTGCCCATTAGATATGAAATGTACCCTTGGATAACAAGCATCCAGCAGGGATCTTCTTTCAACCACAACTCCGCGATGCCCAGTTCAAACAGCGCTACAAGATCATCTACATTATTTAGTACACTGCGTGCATTCAACACCTTCAGTCCTGTATTCTGCAACACTCTTCTCAATTCTGTCATGTCACCCGAAGTTAAATCCATATAGTCCTTTCTAAACCTATTGTCTTATTCTTTATTCTTGAGACCTCTCCTGCACTCTCCTTTCTTTTATTTTATCCATACTTTTCTGAGCTGTTGAACCTACCACCCTACTATTTAGCATAAAGCTTTATCTACAGCCCTAGTTATGTGATTTGCCAGGACCCATGTCCCAGCAATGTACAGGTATAGTCTGTCCCATTGCAACTGCTCCCTCCTTCCATAATAATAGTGCCAATGTCCCACGAATTCAAACCCATTTCTCCCACACCAATCTTTCAATCACGTTTAATTCTCTGATCTTATTAATCCTGTGCCAATGTGGACCCAGCTCAGGCAACAATCCACAAATTACTACCCTTCTGGTTCTGTGTTTTAATGTAGTACCTTGCTGCTTCAATTCCCTGAGCAAAATCTCTTTCCTTATTCTTCTTATGGATCACAACAACTGGATCTTTCCCCCTCCTACTCCAGATTCCTCTGCAGGTTAGACTAGATGACCCAAAACCAGACAACACAGCCTTTGGAAATCTCAATCCTTGTAATAGAGAATTGTACCTATTCCCCCAACTATACTGTCACCAATTGCAACTACATTTCTCTTCTGCCCCTCTTGAACCACAGAGTCACGGTTCAGTTGCCCATCCTTCCTACTGCCCCCACTCTCATTCTCCCAGGAAGCAGCAAATCCAACCTGTTGGGCTGAGGCCTCTCCAGCACTACCTCGTAGCACACACCCCCACCAGCCTTATTCACAGTCACACCCTCTTGTCCCTAACTGCAGATTGAATTGAAGCAGTTCATCTAATGTGTGTGACTGCCTCCTGAAACAGTGTCCAGGTAGCTCAGCCCCCTCCCTGATGCATCAGTGTTCGAAGCTCACATTCCAGGTCATCAACCGTGAGCCCGAGTTTAATGTACATAAATGTCACCACATACAACCCTGTGATTCATTTTCTTGTGGCCAAGAAACACAATAGAATTGATGAAAGACCACACCCAACAGGACTGATAAACAACCAATGTGCAAAAGAGAACAAGCTGTGTAAATACAAAAGCAAAAGAAATCATAATCAATGAATAAGCAATAAATATCAAGAACACAAGATCAAGAGTCCTTGAAAGTGAGTCCACAGGTTGTAGGAACAGTTGAGTGATGGGGCGCAAAGTTATCCCCACTGGTTCAAGAGACTGATGGTTGAGTGGTAATGACTGTTCCTGAACCTGGTACTGAGTCCTGATGCTCCTGTACCACCTTCCTGATGGCAGCAGTTAAAAGAGCATGGCCTGGGTGGTGGGGGTCCTCCATGATGGATGCTACTTCCCTGTAACAACGCTCATTGGTGGGTAGGGCGTTACCCCGATGGACTAGGCTGTATCCATTACTTTTTACAGAATTTTTCCATTCAAGGGTATTGATGTTTCTGTAGAAGCAAACAACATTTGCCGTAGATGTGGTCACTGGAAACCACAATAGGGTTTGCAAGTTTCCACATCATACAGATACAATAAATTATCTGATCCTGCATCCCTACTTTAATTAGCTATAATTCAGTTAACTATTAAAAAACCTGACCTGTTCCTACCTGCTACACAATTGCATCTCCTTGCTCTGAAGCCTCTCAAGCCAAAGCCTCAGAGCCCTACACTAGTCCATGTACACAACAGCCTACCCAAAAAGGCCTCTGGGATTTTGGCATCCGCCTCAAGCCAAAGTTTCAGTTCCCCACTCTAACCCTGTGCACTCTGACAATGGTGATCCCACAATGGCTGCTCCACTTAAAACTCACTTCTTACTACTGGCCCAAATGAAACTCTGATGCAGCGAGATTTGCTCTTTCCATTGGTTTCTGTTCTCACTCTGTGTTGCTGGCTCTCATTACTCCAAGGTGAAACTCACACGTAATGATACTTGTTCTTTTCATACTGACTGGCGGCACGACCTTGGGAATATGGTAGGTTTGATGGGAGGAAAAACAGCAAACTTCTGCCCCTATATTTTACTATCTACTGATTTGCCATTGTTTATTATTTATCTTTAATCAATTTCCCAAGCAATTACCCTTTTGTGCATAATTTAATCTGAAGACCAATTTTTATGAGCTGTCACTCAAAATTCAAGAAAAAATCTCCCATTTTTACTTTTCCTAGAGAATCCATCACATGTACTGTATTTATTAATTAACCCCGTTTCATTATGAGCAAGTGCTAAAACAGTGTGTTCACTGCTTTGGATTCATTATAGATTTACTACTCTAGGAACCTGTTCCACATGTATTCCACTGGTACAGGAGCCTGAAGACCCACACTCAACATTTTAGGAACAGCTTTTTTCCCTCTGACCAGTCCATGAATGCATGAACACTTCCTCATTATTCCTCTTTTGCTCAATTTATTTCTTGTAATGGATTTTTTTTGCACTGTAGTCCTGTCACAAAACTAATTTCATTTGTCAGTAATAATAAACTTTATTTAATAAAAATAGAAATAATCTAACATAACACAAATTATTTTTGCACCTTGATTCAGTAACTTTGGCCTTCTGAGCAACCAAACCTACCAATAAACAAATTAGAACTAAATCACACTCTTTTCCTAAGTACCACAGTTGCAGTTATTTATTTGTTAGTTTCCTGGCTACTGGTCATCACTGAATATTTCATTAGCACTGTCTCTACCAATTCCTGGAACTCGTCAACACATCAATTTGCCAGTGCACTTCAGACAAACTATTTAACATTGTTCTTTCTAACTTGGGATGGTACAGAGCTATCCACACGCATTATCTGATTAAATTGAGAAACGGTTAAAATCTGCTAAATCTTTAACACCCAGCTGGGATTAAAACAGCAGAGAAAATAAGGCATCCGATGTATCACGAATGTTGATATATTTATAATTATTTTCCACATCAATAAATTAATTAGGTTTTCAGAAACGTGCAACTATCATTGCTTATTTTGTGTCAAAGTTTGCGGGTTACCATTTGAAAGGAGACCACAGATTTATAAAACAAAACCTGACCCTCATCAGAAGCACTTGTTATAAATACCAAGACTACAAGATTTCTGTCACAATGGTTTTTAAGTTATCATTGAAACACGTCCACAAAGGGGTGTCTCCCCTTCGGGTTTAAAATCCGAATTTTAAAAATCCGATTTCTCCCCCATAAGTAAGCTGCTTCAAAGCAGCAGGTGCCAAAATGCTATCAATAATGGCACTCCCGTATTAACCAAAGAAACAGTTATAAGCTTCCATGTGGTCCAACCGTGCATCCGAAAAGGGCACCAGTGAAGATGACGCCATCGAATTAGCTTTTCAATAACTTCACGACAACCTCCACTAAACGCATTTTGAGCCAGACAGGGAACCGCAAGTTCCTGTTGAGGGGGCGAGGTGATTTTTTTCCCCTGCCGTCTCAGTGCAAAGCTGCTTGCCCGGGTGCCAGCAAACACAGGTGAACTTCCCCTCGGCTGCACGCACAGCCATTGTCTAATCCCCCAGACTACCACTGTTTATCTCCCGATCCGCCACGGCTCTCTGGAACACTCACGCATGTCCGCAGCTCGCTATCGACACGGGCTTGTAGTACACCTCCAGGCAGATCGGACAACTGTACGAATCCGCCAAGTTTTCCCCCGATGCCGCTGCCTGTTTCGTCTGGTTCCCGGAGACTAAACTCCGAAACATCGCCATCATCCACCGTCTACAACCTAAACACTCATCATTAAGCCGCGACATCCGGGAGCCCGCGTCATCACATCGCGCCGCCCACAACAACGTGACGTCACGGGCGGTCTGCAACCCCAACTCGTTTCTACGGAAACTACCGACATTTTGCTTTGTTAAATCATGTTCATAGACGAGCTGCCGAAAGCCATTAGTATGGGGTAGGGTTCGTCAGTGCAAAGGTTTGAGCATCTTAACGATAGATCTTAAAGATCCACATTAGCAGTGGGTAGCGTGCGCCATCGACACGCGGTGGTTGCGGTGCCGACCGAGAGCGAGACGGCGGCCGGACGGTGACCGGATCACGCAGGATGTGTGAGGTGGAGGACGATTACCCCGGCGAGCCGCTGCACCAGGCGGCGCCGGCCTCGGCCACGAGGTGGGAGCGGGGGGCGCACGTCTCATTCATTTCTCTCTCTGCGCTTGTCGAGGCGAGGGTGGGGTTAAGGATGGGCGAGGGTAGGGGTGCGGCGGCGGCGGCGGCGGCGGGGACCGCTCGCCCCCTGGCTGAGGACGGCGGGGGTGGGGGAGGCATCAACAAAAACGTGTCAATGCGGTCAGTGGTTGCGCGTAAATAATACACGAAGGAGTCAGCTGTGCTCATTTGCACATTTCCCATCAACAATGATTTAAAAGCACGAAGATATTAAAATATAAGCTGTCGGAAAACGTGCAAATAAAAGTTGCATATTCCGTTTGATAATGAGAATGTGTTCTGACCATTACGGTTGATGTTAGTAGCGTTAACTATTGATTCTAGATTCAGAGCAAAAAAAAGTCCAAATTAACATTGTTCGCGGAGCATCCAGAATGATCTTTTTATCCGGAATCCAGCATCCAGAAATATCTATGATATTTTAGTTCTAGATTTTGTTTCTATCATCAGAAATATATATTCAGTGAAAAACAGCCTAGTATTACAACACAGGTTGTGTATGACGCGGTCAAATGTATTCAGAAAGAAAATGTTGAGGATTTTTAATGGACGATTAGTTACTAATCATAATTCAGTGGTAGCAGATGTCAACTGGCACTTAGTCACCGGCTTTTTAAAAAAAAATTGCCAGGGCTAACACAAGTATGTAAAAACGGAAGAGAGCAGCTATAAACAATAGAGATCCTGCAGATGCAGGAAATCCAGAGCAACACACTGGCAGGACTGCAGATCAGACAGCATCTATGGTAAATGAACAGTCGACTGTTCATAGAGAATAACTATAATACAGCTTGGATCTCCTGGGTACTGACAGAAAAAATGTGCAACATTTGGAAAGGACAAAGGCAATATATGTTTCACTTAATCACAAGAGTACAAAATATAGTAAATATGGAAAGGAACTAAATGATCTAATGATAGTGAGGAGGTGTTGGGGAAAATAAAAGTAATAAAACTGGAGCTGATACTCTGCATGCCATGGATTTGAACAAACTGGTTGCAGTATATTCTTCCAGTATTCTGGAACTGTCCCAACAGATTTTTCAGACAGAAGGGAGAGAGACAGGAAATAATAGCCTGAGATCTACAGTTGGCAAATGTTGGTATTCATTATTAAAGATATTGGTAACAAGGTCTTTTAAAATATACAATCATAGTATGACTAAATAGAGGCAAAAATAATTTTCACTCCTGCACGATTATTTAGATTTTTAAATACAATTAACCAGTATGATATTTAAAACAAGTGAAATATAATAAAATAAAAACAGAAAATATTGGAGATACTTGGCATGTTAGGGAATATTTGTGGAAAGAGAATGGGTAATGTTTTAGCAGTATCTCTTTAGAATCATAGAACACTACACAGAAAACAGGTCGTTCGGCCCTTTTAGTCTATGCCGAACCTTTATTCCGCTAGTCCCATTGACCTATACCCAGTCCATAACCCTCCAGACCTCTCCCATCCATGTATCTATCCAATTTATTCTTAAAACGTAAGAGTGAGCCTGCATTTACCACATCAGATGGCAGTTCATTCCACACTCCCACCACTCTCTGAGTGAAGAAGTTCCCCCTAATGTTCCCCCGAAACCTTTCCCCTTTCACCCTAAAGCCATGTCCTCTAGTATTTATATCTCCTAATCTAAGTGGAAAGAACCTACTCACATTTACTCTGTTAATGCCCCTCATAATTTTGCAAACCTCTTTACAAATCCCCCCCTCATTCTTCTACACTCCAAGGAATTAAGTCCTAACCTGTTCAATCTTTCCCTGTAACTCAACTCCTGAAGACCCAGCAACATTCTAGTAAATCTTCTCTGCACTTTCAGTCTTACTGATATCCTTCCTATAGCTAGGTAACCAGAACGGCACACAGTACTCCAAATTTGGCCTCACCAATGTCTTATACAACCTCACCATAACATCCCAACTCCTATACTCAATACTTTGATTTATGAATGCCAGGATGCCAAAAGCCTTCTTTACAACCCTGTCTACCTGTGACGCCACTTTCAGGGAATTATGTATCTGAACTCCCAGATCCCTTCTGCAGATGTTCAGTTTAACTGAGAGATACTGCACGGTAACAGACCCTCGCCTAACTTCCTGAATGTTGGCAGTATTTTCTGCTTTTATTCCAGATTTATAGCAACAGTTTTTTAAATTTTCAATTACAGTGGCTATAGTATACCTGGATTTTCAATAGGCATTTGAAACCGCATTTAAAAAAAATAAGCTCACAGTAGGAATAAAATATTTTTTTCTCAGATTGCTAGCAGTTTGCCAGTAGAGTTTTCAGGAGTCAGTACTGTGCCATCAACTGGTTATAATTTAAATAATCTAGATTGGAGAAATGCGTAACAGAGCTTTCTGATTATTGTTGGGAGTTTATATACCGAAGAAGAGGCAAGAATTTTGTAAAGTGATACATACAGGAGGGTTACCCAAGTGGATAAGATCATGAATGACAAGGCTAATGACTGATTACAAGGACAGATCCACGGCTATGTATTCCACAGTGACATTCCAAAGTCTGTGTGCCATCTACAAGCTGCAAGTCACTGGGGTGATAGAAAATTGTCTATTTGCAGCTATCCAATAATCCCAACACTAAAGGTTCACTTTCTCCACTATAGGTGCAGTGTGAGATAAGGAAAAGGAACAGGAGTAGACCATGTGGCTCCTTAGGGAATTTGTTGCCATTGATTAATCTTGTCCTTGGCTTCACTTTTCTGCCTTATTCTTCACAAACCTTTCACATTGTGTATATTTATGACTGTGGCCAGAGTTTGCAAGTGATTACCACTGTAGGAGGCCGTACCTTAAATAACAGGAAAGATATAGTGAGCTTAGAAACATGGTGTCATGACAGTGACCTTTCCCTCAATGTCAGCAAAACAAAAGAGCTGGCTATTGACTTGAGGAAGTGGGAATTTTACATCAGTGTTGTTGTGGGTGGTGAGCTTCCAAGTTCCTATGAGTGAACATCACCGATAGTTTGTCCTGTCACGTAGACATTATGGCCAAAAAAATTCACCAGCGCCTCTACTTCCTCAGGAGGCTAAAAACATTTGGCATGTCCCCATCATTTTTTAACAACTTCTTTCGATGCACCATAGAGAGCATCCTTTCTGGATGCGTAACTTCTTAGTATACTCTGCACATGACCACAAGAAAATGCAGAGTTATGGTCGCAGTTCAGCTCATCATGGAGAAAAACGCCCCCTCCATGGATTCTGTCTGTACTCTTTGTATCAGTAAAGCATTCAGCATAGTCAAAGGCCCCATACATCCTGGACATTCTCTCTTCTCCCATTAGGTGGAATATACAAAGTCTGAAAGCTGGCACCACTGACTCAAGGACAGCTTCTACTCCACTGTTATAAGACTATTAGTTAGTTCCCTAGTATGATAAACCGGACCCTTGGCTTCACAATCTCTCTCTTTATCATTTTGCACCTTATTGTCTACTTCCTCGGTAGCTGTTACATTTTACCCTGCATTATTATTGTTTTACCATGTTCTACCTCAATGCACTTGTATTGATCTAGATACAAGCTTTTCACTGTATCACAGTACATGTGACAATAATAAAATAAAGCCAATGTGGAAAATCAATTGGTTCAAAGATTTAGATTCTACAACTGTTTGGATAAGGAATCACAAAGATTAATGATCCTCCTGAGGGAAGAAACTCATAGAGACATAGAATCATTACAGCATGGAAGCAGGCCACATGGCCCAACTCATCCTCATTGAACACTGAGTGTATATTAATACCACCCTCCAGCACTTGGCCAATAGTCTTCTATGCTCAAGCAGTTCAAGAGCTCATTTAGACACTTAACTGCTGTTAGTGATCCAATTTAAATCACTCTCATGCACTGTATTCCAGATAATTACCATTCTTGGTTAAAAAGATGCCTTTTCCTAACATTTAATTTTTGATCAGTAAAAATAGTTGAATAAATTATTTCCTTGCAGCTTTTCCTTGGCAATTGCATTGGATTAGTTTGAACGATGTACTTTAATCCTTGAAGACATAAATTCACATCCTTCTGAACACATAACATTGAGATGACAATTTGGCTCCTTAACCTGCTCCATCATTTAGTATTATTGATTTGCCAATAACTTCATTTACTTGGCTTTATTTTGTTCCATTTCATTGATACCCTGACCTAGCAACAATAAAATGTTTATCAATCCTGGTCATGAAAATTTCATTCACTTAAGCATCATAGCCCTTGTGCTGGATGCCTTCCAGATTTTTGTTGGTCTTTATGTGGGAAAAGTTAAAACTCAAGTATTAATGGTCAATAATTTAGAGAGATGTTAGTCATAAAGTTCAGCACAGAAACAGGCCCTTCAGCTTTAAACTGCATTGTGCACTGGGACCATAGCATTCCACGTGCCTACTATCCATGTACCTAGCCAAACTTCTCTTAAGTATTGAAATTGAGCTCGCGTGCACCACTTGTGCTGGCAGCTCATACCACACTCGCACGACCCTCTGAGTGAAGATGTTTCCCCTCATGTTCCTCTTAAACTTCTCACCTTTCACCCTTAACCCATGACCTCTGGTTGTGTTCCCACCCAACCTTAGTAGAAATGGCCTGCTTGCATTTACCCTATCTATAACCCTCATAATGTTGTATACTCTATCAAATCTCCTCTCAATCTTCTACGCCCTAAAGAATATAGTCTTAACTTTCCTTGTAACTCAGATCCTCCAGATACTTGTGAATTTTCTCTATACTCTTTCAACTTTGTTTACATTTTTCCTTGAGGTGGATGACCAAAACTGCACACAGTAATCCAAATTAGGCCTCACCAACATCTTACACAACTTCAACATAACATCCCGTCTCCTGTACTCAATACATTAATTTATGAAAGCCAGTGTGCCCAAAGCTTTCCTTATGACCCTGTCTACCTGTGATGCCACTTTCAATAAAAGGACCTGTATTCCCTGATCCCTTTAAGACACATATTGAGATACATCAATGTTGGTTCCTAGTTGTATTCTTCTCACAGTATCCTGTTTCATTTGTAGAGGTTATTAAAACCTAACGTTAGGAAAGGAGACCAAATGTTGGCCAATACTATAATTTAAGTTTTCATCTATTGAAGAATCTGTGATAACTTTTCTCAGTTCAAGTGTTCAATACATTGCCCCTTCCATCGGTTACAAACTACTGTACTTGTATCACAGTATTAATGTTACTCTTTTATCAAAGATGTATTTATTAAGAAGTTTCTTGGAATATCACTAAATGATTAAGCAACACACACAAATACTGGTGGAATGCAGCAGGCCAGGCAGCATCTATAGGAAGAAGCACTGTTGACGTTTCAGGCTGAGACCCTTCATGATTAAGTTGCTTTGATAATTTACAACAGTTTTTTTTCTGCAGTGTTCCACAGACATGTATGAAATGCAAGACCAGTTCAGCAGTGTTGGTCATTCGAGTTGGTGATGCGTTTTGTAAGTAAGTATTAAAGCTTGCAACGGACATTTCAAAACATGTAACAATTGCTCAATACACACTAAATTGTAAGTATAGAAGAAAATAATACAGGAATAGGCCATGCTCCATTGTTTAGTTGAATTGATATGTGCATTTTAAATCCAAATTAAATGCACTCCAAATCACAATGAAGTGTAAATGGATACTGTAGAGTTCACATTCTTTTCATAATGGCACTGAAGGAAGCCATTTTGCCCTTCAAGTTCTTGCTGACCATCAGGTATCCTATCAATTCCACCACCCTACTGATATCTGACTCTTATGTACCCATTAACACCCCTGCTTTCCCCTCTAATTCTCCTCCCACCTATCTATACTTTTTGGGATCTTACAGTAACCAATGAACCTAATAACTAGCACATTTTTGGGGTGGCAAGGGGTACCAAGCAGTCAAAGGGAGAACTTGTGGAGTCTGCAAGTATGTCATGGTGAAAACAAATTTTTCAATTATAGGTGTAGTAATGAAGTAAAAATAAATAATAGGAAGACTGATAACAGTACATGTGCAGAAAGTGCAAAAACTCAAGGAAAGATATAAAAGGAGATGGTCAAAAAGCGAATAATGAAGAAAGTGTGCTGTTGATAGGCACGAATATGTGGCAGAATGGATTAATGAATTTTAATTTTTATGGTGGCGATCAATTGACTTTAAGAATGCCTGAGGAGCATTTGAAAGACAGTAATAGATGTACTCAGTGGATATTGTGCAGAATAGTTATTGATCCCACTCGAGCCAAATGGAAACTACACCAGAGCTTTGAGGAGAGTTAAGATACTGACTCTGTATGAAAAGGTAAAAGAATAAGATGGGAATTTATGATCCATTAGTCTTGACTTAGATGTAGAAAGAAGTTAATAAGCACATGCTTGAACTTGAGTTGGTATAAGACATTTAGAATGGATTTGTAAAGATGAGACAACTGCCCAACTCTGCCGAATTGAATTTACTGATTAGAGAAACTTCATCTGTAAATACAAAAAGCAGCATCTTTGGATTCCAGAAGATTCCACATCAGAAATATATTTAAAAATAACTTACAGGCAAGTTGTTTAAAAGGAATATAAACGCATGGATCGATAACAGAATGACGGTAAGAAGTTGCTCTTGGTTCGGCAAGATGAGTGGTGAGATGCTGAAGCCTCTTCATTTTCTGTTCATAGCAATGTTTGAGAGGTAGAGAAGAAATATTATTTGAGAATATTGCACAGATTACATTAGGCATTATGAAAGCTGTACCAAGAGTATGGAAGATTGCATTATGAAATGGATAGATTACTGAAGTAGTGCGATTACTAAGCTATGGAACCATTCAGCACAGAAATTGGCCATTCACCCCAATGCCTATGCTGATTTTTGCCCACTTACATTGATCCCATTTATCCACATTGGAGCTGAATTGTTCTTTACCTTTCTCATATCTCTTAAATGTATCCAGATATCAACCACTGTTTTGTGGGGTGGGGAGGGAAATCATACCCCTCAAATCAGCTTTAAAACTTTTTCCTCTCACCTTAAACTTGAATCCTTTTTTAATGCCCCTACCATGGAAAAATGGTTATCTAACTTATCTATGCTTCTCATAAACTTATATTCTTCTATAAGGTCACCCCTCAGCCTCCTACCTAACCAATCACTCCCTATGGCTAAAGTCCTCCAATTGAGGCAACATCCTGGCTAAAGGTGAGAGAAAGTCAAGTAATGCAAGATTAGAGTGTGTCTGTGAATTGAGGGGGGGGCGCACGGTGGGGCATTCAGATGGGGTGTACATGTATAGAAGGTGGCAGCAGGTTGTTAAGAAGTCAAGCAGCCTGGGTTAAGAAGCCATTTCCCAGTCTGATTGTTATGCTGCGGTACCTTTTGCCTGACAGCTGGAGATCAAAGAGATTGTAGGAAGGATGGGAGGGTCTTGACAATGCTGGAGGCACTGCATATGCACTGTTCTGATATATGTCCTGAAAGTGGGGTGGGAGAGAGAGATCCCAGTGATGTTTTCAGCAGTCCTCACTGTCCGTTGCAATTACTTGAGAACATAGAACAGTACAACACTGTGCAGGTGAGCTCTTCAGCCCATGATGATGTGCCAACCTATGTAAACCTACTCCATGGTCACTCTAACTCTTCCCTCCTACATAGCCCATAATCTCCATTTTTCTTACATCCATATGTCTGTCTATGAGTCTCTTAAATGTCCCTATTGTATCAGCTTCTACCACCACCCCAGCAGTGCGTTCAAGTCACCTGCCACTCTGTGTTTTTAAAAAAAAAGCTATACCTCTGACATCTCCATTAAACTTTCCTCCACTCACCTTTCCTTTGGTATTGACCACTGCCATCCTGGGAGAAAAGCACTGACTTTCTGCCTCTCTTACTCTTATACACCTTTATGAGCCATCTCTCGTTCTCCTTCACTCCAAAGAGAAAAACCCTGGTTCACTCAACTTTCCTTGCAAGAAATGTTCTCATATCCAGGCAGCACCCTGTTAAATCTCGTCTGCACCCTTTCTAAATTTTCCACATCCTTTCTATAATGAGGTGACCAGAACTGATCGTAAAGCTCCAGTGGCAGTCTAACCAGAGTTTTACAGAGCAACATTACCTCATAGCTCTTGAACTCAAACCCCTGACTAATGAAGGCCAATACCCCATAGACCTTCTTAACCACTCTATCAATTTATCTAGCAATTTTAAGGGATCTGTAGACATGGACCCCAAGATCCTTCTCTTCCTCCATACTACTAAGAACCCTACCACTAACCTTTACTCTGCTTTCAAATTCGATCTTCCAAAGCACTTCACATTTTTCTGATTGAACGCAATCTGGCTGTCATGTCTAAATCCCATTGAACCTACACAACTGTCTGCAATATCCACCAACCCTTGTGTCATCTGCAAATTTACTAACCCACCCATCCACTTCCTCATCCAAGTCATTTATAAAAATCAGAAAAAGCAAGGATCCCAGACAGATCCTTGTGGAACACTACTAGTGACAGACCTCAAAGCAGAATATGCTCTATCTACTACTACCCTCTGCATTCTGTGGGCAAGTCAATTCCAAATCCATGCAACCAAGTTTCCAAGGATCTCATACCTTGTGACTTTGTGAATAAGAATTGTCTGCAGTTTTGGGCATACCTTTGAAGAAGAGATATGAAAACCAAATGAAAATTCACTAAGGTCATAGCGGAGCTTATGAAGAAATGTTTAAGATAACTGTGACTCACTGGAACTAAGAATATTAAAATATTTTCATTTTATTATTTTTGAGAGGATAATTGGTCATGGAGGAACAATTTAGAATATGTGTACATAATCTTCATTTAAATATTTTTTCTTTGCATTATATTTAAATAGTGACATAGTTATTGATTAATTGCTCCAATAATATTTTAAAAAGAAACATTCAGCTTTCAGTTTGAACGTTTGTGCTTCTTGTCATTCAGATCTTGCTTCAGGGAATACTTTGTGCATAAATTCCGTGCGATGTTAGGGAAGACACGCTTAATTTTTCCAGGAGAACAGGCAAGTGATTTAAGTAATCATTATTTTAGTTTTAAGCATGAAGTTTTTAATCTGTAAGAATATCCTTGTTCTGGATTTCAAGCAAAGCAACAGATTTACTGGAAATCTGAGATAAAAACAAAAATTGCAAGAAATGGTCAACAATTAAAAGTTTTTGTTCAAAGACCTTCGTCAGAACAGGGAACATTCCAGAAAGGGTGAGGGAGGGATGGAAAGGACAAAGGGAATATTTTAGCAGCTAATTGAAGATAAGGTGTGAAACAGAAACCCTCAGGAATGAACAAGGTGAAAGTGTCAGATGGAAATCTCGTTGAGGAAAAGTGCAAAACTGCTCAGAGCTGAGGAGTGTCTAATTTATCTTCCCCCCACTGTCACTGCAGATTAAAACTTCAATCTGAAACATTGACTTTATTTTTATTTCCAAAGATGCTGCATGACTTGCTGTGTATTTCCAGTATTTTCTATTTTAAAGTTTAAGTTGGCGGCATTAATTTGAGATAAGTTGACTTTGGAATGGGTGATTCATCTTAATATGTGTCACTACATTTTAGAAGCTTTTTTTCCCCTTCTGTGAAGGAATATACAAGAGTAGTAGTTCTGCATCCTTGGAACTCTGGTTCTGAACCAGTAGATTTTCCAGACTTCTTTTAATATCCAAGCATACTTTTTTAAAAACTTTTAAAATATGTTACATAGTAGAATAATAAATCTTTGGGTGAACTTGCTGAGTATGAAGAGAGTGGGAAAGATACAACCACTCTGGATGTAGGTCCAGTCACAAATCAACCCACATTTCTGTCAGCTATCTGTCAGGTTTAAACTAAATTTGCAGGGGGCGGGGATCCAGAATGCGAGAGAGGATAGCGAGAGGAAGAATAAAGGACAGGTGGGGACTACACGGTTCCGGAATATTAAGTGTGTAGTTGAGGAAGGTGGGGCGGAACAAGTGGTAAGGAGGACTCATGTACAGAGGGATGGTCTGACGGAACATGGAGTTAAGTGTGTTGAAAGAATAAGTAAATTTAGGAAGGACAACAAAATTCTAGGGGCGTATAGCCTGATGGGAGTTCGGGGAGCTGGGTTAAGCACAATAGGCAGCGATTCAAACAGAGAGAGGAGAAATGGGCTAAAAATTCTATATCTTAATGCACGAAGTGTCAGAAGTAAGGCGGATGAGCTTGAAGCCCAGGTGCGAATGGGTAACTATGATGTTGTTGGGATAACGGAGACATGGCTGCAGGGAGATCAGACCTGGGAAATGAATGTACAAGGGTATACGTGCTATCGTAGGGACAGAAATGTGGGCAGAGGGAGTGGGGTGGCCCTGTTGGTGAGGAATGAGATTCAGTCCTTTGCAAGGGGGGACATAGGGTCAGGAGAAGTAGAGTCTGTGTGGATAGAACTGAGGAACAGTAAGGGCAAAAGGACCCAAATGGGTGTTGTCTACAGGCCACCAAACAGTAGCATGGATATTGGGTGCAAGTTGAATAGGGAGTTAACATTGGCATGTGGCGAAGGTAATGTCGCAGTAGTTATGGGGGATTTCAACATGCAGGTGAACTGGGAGAATCAGGTTGGTGCTGGACCACAGGATAGGGAGTTTGTAGAGTACCTACGGGATGCATTCTTGGAACAGCTTGTACGAGAGCCGACCAGGGACAAGACTATTCTGGATTTAGTGTTATGTAATGAACAGGATTTGATAAGCGATCTCGCAGTAAAGGAGCCATTAGGAGGTAGTGATCATAATATGATAAGCTTTTTTTAAAAAAAATTTTTTTTATTAGTTTTTCAAAACATTTTACAAATTAAAAACCCCAAATCCCAATGAGGAGCATTAATACAGTGCAAAATTAAGCATACAATAACAATATGCTACAAAGGAAGAGAATTTAACAAAAAAGCACCTAAATTAAAGACAAGTGAGCTTAGTGTCCTCCCCAAGCCCCACAACACAAGAAAAAAAACAACAACAACTCCAGACTGACCACAA
Organism: Hemitrygon akajei; assembly: GCF_048418815.1. Taxonomy (NCBI): domain Eukaryota; kingdom Metazoa; phylum Chordata; class Chondrichthyes; order Myliobatiformes; family Dasyatidae; genus Hemitrygon; species Hemitrygon akajei. The sequence continues at coordinate 59,398,497 of NC_133140.1, forward strand.
CACAATATAAAGAGTATAGGTCAGGACAGTCAAACTCCCAGACTGTGAATACACTTAGCAACAGAGGATAATAATGCCTACTACCAGAAAAAAAAGGGAGCTGAAAGCAAGGGACCGAAAAGAAGAAAAAAAAGAAAGAAAAAACCCTAGTCAAGAGGAAGGTTATGAAAGTACTCGATAAAAGGTCCCCAGACCTTATGGAACTTTAGATCCGAATTAAGAACTGAATAATGAATTTTTTCGAGGTCCAAGCAGGCCATAATGTCGTTAAGCCATTGTGCATGAGTGGGCGGGGCAACATCTCTCCATCTAAGGAGGATCAAGCGTCTAGCCAGGAGAGAGGCAAAGGATAGTATTCGGCATTTGGTCGGACCCAGACATAAATCTGTCTCGCCCCAAAAACCGAACAGAGCAATTAAGGGGTTTGGTTCTAGGTGCTGATTCAGAATACCCAATAATGTAGTGAAGACATCTTTCCAGAATTTCTCCAAGCTAGGACAGAGCCAGTACATATGGATGAGAGAGGCCATGCCCCTCTTGCATTTATCACAGAGCGGACTGATGCCAGGGTAGAATCGAGATAGTTTAGATTTAGACATATGGGCTCTATGAACAATCTTAAACTGTAAAAGGCAATGGCGAGCACAAAGAGAGGTTGAGTTAACCGATTTGAGAACTGAGTCCCAGCTCTCCTCGGATAAGGAGATATTTAAATCCTGCTCCCAGGCCAATTTAATTTTATCCACAGGGGCTCGTTGTAAGGCTGCTAGTTTATCTCGGATAATTGATATTAAACCTTTACCTAGTGGATTAATGGAAAGAAATAGGTCCATAGCATTTTTCGCAAGCATTTCAGGAAAGTTAGGAATTAAAGGAGCAATAAAGTGTCGGATTTGGAGATATCTGAAAAAGTGAGCGTTAGGCAGGTTGAACTTAACAGAGAGCTGCTGAAAAGAAGCGAAGCGATTATCAATGAAGAGATCTTCAAAATGTCTAATGCCCTTACTATACCAAACATGGAATGCTGAATCGTACGTAGTAGGTAAAAAAAGGTGATTATGTGCGGCAGGGCTAGAAATGGAAAACCCCTGGAAACCATAGCATTTCCTGAACTGAGCCCATGTACGCAAAGTGTGTCTAACAAGAGGATTAGCTATTGATCTGGGCAGACTACTAGGGAGTGCAGAGCCAAGAAGTGCAGATATAGATAATTCTTTAGTGGAGCTCAACTCCATTGCCACCCAGTTAGGTCACTCGGGTTGGCCATGGAAGAAAGACCAGAAGGTAGCACAACGTATATTAGCTGCCCAATAATATAAGCGAAAGTTAGGTAAAGCCATGCCACCCTCTTTTTTAGATTTTTGGAGGTGGATTTTATTAATTCTAGAGCGCTTATTATGATAAGCTTTTATCTGCAATTTGAGAAGGATAAGGGCAGATCGGAGGTGTCAGTGTTGCAGATGAACAGGGGAAACTGTGGAGCCATGAGGGAGGAGCTGGCCAAAGTTGACTGGATGGATAGCCTAGCAGAAAAGACAGTGGAACAGCAATGGCAGGTATTCTTGGGAATAATGCACAAGGTGCAAAATCAGTTCATCCCCCAGAGAAGGAAGGATTCAAAGGGGGGAAAGGGGCCACAGTGGTTGACAAAGGAAGTCAGAGATTGCATAGCATTAAAAAAAAGGAAATATGACAGAGCTAAGGTGAGTGGGAGGACATGATTGGGAAGTTTTTAAGGAACAACAGAACTTAACTAAAAAGACAATACGGGAAGAAAAAAATGAGGTACGAACGCAAGCTAGCCAGGAATATAAAGGAAGATAGCAAAAGCTTTTTTAGGTATGTGAAGAGAAAGAAGATAGTTAAGAACAATGTTGGGCCCTTGAAGAATGAATTGGGTGAAATTGTTATGGGAAACAGAGAAATGGCAGAAGAATTTGATGAGTACTTTAGATCTGTTTTCACTAAGGAAGACACAAGCAATCTCCCAGATGTATGGATGGGCCAAGGACATAGGGTAACAGAGGAAATGAAACAGATTGACATTCGGAAGGAAACGGTGATGAGAAGACTGATGGGACTGAAGGCTGACAAATCCCCAGGTCCAGATGGTCTGCACCCTAGGGTACTAGAGGAGGTGGCCCTGGAAATTGCGGATACATTGGTAATCATTTTCCAATGTTCCTTAGATTCAGGATCAGTTCCTGAGGATTGGAGAATGGCTAATGTTATCCCACTTTTTAAGAAAGGAGGGAGGGAGAAAACAGAGAACTATCGACCTGTCAGCCTGACATCGGTGGTGGGAAAGATGCTAGAGTCCATTATTAAGGATGAAATAGTGGCATATCTAGATAGCAGTGATAGGATTGGGCCGAGCTGGCATGGATTTACCAAGGGTAAATCATGCTTGACTAATCTGTTGGAGTTTTTTGAGGATGTAACCAGGAAGTTAGATGGGGGAGATCCAGTGGATGTAGTGTACCTCGATTTTCAGAAGACATTTGATAAGGTCCCACATAGAAGATTGGTGGGTAAAATCAAAGCCCAGGGCATCGGGGGGAAGGCATTGACATGGATAGAAAACTGGTTGGCAGATAGAAAGCAAAGGGTAGCAGTGAATGGGTGTTTCTCGGAATGGCAGGTGGTGACTAGTGGGGTGCCACAGGGCTCGGTATTGGGACCACAGCTGTTTACCATTTACGTTAACGATTTGGATGAAGGCATAGAAAATAACATCAGCAAATTTGCTGATGATACTAAGCTGGGTGGCTGTGTGACATGTGATGAGGATGTTAGGAAAATTCAGGGTGACTTGGATAGACTGGGTGAGTGGGCAGATACTTGGCAGATGGCGTTTAATGTGAATAAGTGTGAGGTTATCCACTTTGGGAGTAAGAACAGGAAGGCAGGTTATTATCTGAACGGTGTAGAGTTGGGTAAGGGAGAAATACAAAGAGATCTCGGAGTCCTTGTTCATCAGTCACTGAAGGTGAATGAGCAAGTGCAGCAGGCAGTGAAGAAGGCTAATGGAATGTTGGCCTTTATTACAAAGGGAATTGAGTACAAGAGCAAGGAAATCCTCTTGCATTTGTACAGAGCCCTGGTGAGACCACACCTGGAGTATTGTGTACAGTTTTGGTCTCCAGGGTTAAGGAAGGACATCCTGGCTGTAGAGGAAGTGCAGTGTAGATTCACGAGGTTAATTCCTGGGATGTCTGGACTGTCTTACGCAGAGAGGTTAGAGAGACTGGGCTTGTACATGCTGGAATTAAGGAGATTGGGAGGGGAGCTGATTGAAACATATAAGATTATTAAGGGATTGGACAAGATAGAGGCAGGAAATATGTTCCAGATGCTGGGAGAGTCCAGTACCAGAGGGCATGGTTTGAGAATAAGGGGTGGGTCATTTAGGACAGAGTTAAGGAAAAACAACTTCTCCCAGAGAGTTGTGGGGGTCTGGAATGCACTGCCTCGGAAGGCAGTGGAGGCCAATTCTCTGGATGCTTTCAAGGAGCTAGATAGGTATCTTATGGATAGGGGAATCAAGGGATATGGGGACAAGGCAGGAACCGGGTATTGATAGTAATTGATCAGCCATGATCTCAAAATGGCGGTGCAGGCTCGAAGGGCCGAATGGTCTACTTCTGCACCTATTGTCTATTGTTCTGGACACCAAACCCCAGCTCTGTCTCATCTAGGCCACAGATAGGATACCTATTGTGGTCATAAACCCCACTTTCAGTCTGGATCTCTGCCTCACATTCCAAACTAATTAGGATTTCTGATTTATCAAAAGACAGATTATTGGAGTATTATTCTATTGAGAAACTTTTAACAGTCTCGTTGTCAACCCAGCTATGATCAATTGCTTTGCATCCAGCTAGGAACTGAATTTGACTCTTTCTTCGTCTAAATGGTTCTGACCAAAAATTGGCTACTTCCATTTTAAGAAAATGTGAGAGCTCTAAATTAATGGCAGCAGTGTAGTTTGTTCTTTAGCTTTTTTTTTACTTTGTTAAACTGAAAATTAAATTTGGAAGAAGGAAAAATTGTGAAGATTTTGAGCAATTGGAGAAACAAATAGCTTAGGGTCTTATCTGTTCAAAAGCAGTCTTTACCTTTAAGATACCATGAGTTACATAGAGGAATAAATATAATAATTAAAGAAAAACTGGTGTGATTGAGATCGAAAGCCTCAATGATATGGAAAGGAATAATTATTTGATTGAAAAAGAAGCCGTGTAAAGTGACATTGGGGCCAGGTTTAGATTAGTCTTGACTTTATGGAATGATGGAGCAGGCTGTAGTTGTTGACTGCTCTACTCCTCCTGGTTTTCTTTTGTAGAACTATGGGCAGTCCAGTAATGTAGATTTGGATTAACTACAAAAGATCAGGCGTAGATGTGATGGATTAAAAGGTATCTGTTTTGTGTAAAATTGCTTTTAAAAAGCTGAATATGTCCCATTTCTGAGGAGTCTACCTAAGCTCGTAAGGTTGAGAGTAATCACCACTCATTACCTGTTAGGTAGCGGGATCAGAATTCATAGATAACTAGATTTTTTATTTGTTTCTCTTCATAATTTTATTTTGCCTTTTTTTTAATACAGGTCTTGCTAGCATTATCTGGTGGTCCAACATCCAGTGCAATGCTTTGTCAGGTTCAAGAGGTAATATATTTTAATAGCCAGATGGTTTCCTTTCTCAACAGATGTCCAATGTATGTGAAAAATAAGTATTGAGAAATAATTTGTTGTGCATTAAATCCCTTGCACTAATATGAACACGATACTTTAGGTGCCATTAGTGATTTTGTCATTTCCACAAAAATAATGGTGAGACTTTGTTGTTCACTTTCTCTATACTTGAGGGTAGCCATGGACACCTGCATAGGCCTCAGTGATATCTCCATTTTCGTTAGCTACATAGAACAGTTTAGCTTCCAAGCCTTCCCTGGTAATGCTCCACAACTCTTCCTCTGTTACACTAATGACTGCCTTGATGCTGCTTCATACACCCATATAGCTCGTCAATTTCATCAACTTTGCCTCTCACTTCCACCCTTAAGTTCATTGGGTCCATTGCTGACACCTCTCTTCCCTTCGTTGATCTCTTTGTCTCAAACTCTGGAGGCAAACTGTCGACCAACATCTTTTATAAACCTACTGATTCCCATACTATCTTGACTATTTCTCTTCCTATCCTGTTTCCTGTAAAAATGATATTCCCTTTTCTCAGTTCCTTCTTCACTGCCGCATCTGTTCCCAAGATAAGGCTTTCCATTCCAGGATATCAGAGATGTCCTCTTTCCTTCAAAGAGCTTGCTTTTCCTTCCTCCTTCATTGATGCTGCCCTCACCCTCATCTCTTCCATTTCATGGACACCCATGCTAACACCATCATAACAGTGATAGAGTTCCTCTTGTCCTTGCCTACCATCCCATGAGCCTCTGCATCCAAAATATTATCCTCTGCAACTTCCACCATCTCCAAAGGGATCCTACCACCAAACTCATCTTTACGTTCCCTACACTCTCCACTTTCCACAGGGATCACTCCATGATTCCCTTGTCCATTTGCCCCTCCCCAGTAATTTCTGTGCTGGCACTTATCCGTGCAAGTGACCTAAGTGCTACACTTGCCCATTCACCTCCTGCCTTACCTCCATTCAGGGCCCCTAACAGTCCTACCAGGTGAGGCAACACTTGACCTGTGCAGCTGCTGGGGTTGTCTATTACATTCGCTGCTCCCAAAGCGGTCTCCTCTACATTGGTGAGACCCATGGTAAATTTGGGGACTGCATTGTTGAGCACTTCCTCTTTGCCTGCCAAAAGCAGAACTTCCCAGTGGCCAAACATTTTAATTCTGATTCCCATTCTGATATATCGTCCGCAGACTCCTCGTGCCATGATGAGGCCACCTTCATGGTGGAAGAGCAACACCTTATATTCCATGTGGGTAGCCTCCAACCGGATGGAATATTGATTTCTCCTTCCGGTAAAAAAATTCCCTCCCTACTTATTCCATTTGCCAGCCTGGCCTCTTACCACTTCTCAATTGCTTACCACTTCCCCCTTCCCTTTCTCCTATGGATCACTCTCCTCTCCTATCAGATTCCTTCCTCTTCAGCCGCTTTACATTTCCCACCACCTGGCTTCATTTTCCACCTTCAACCCATCCTCCTTCCCAACCCTCCCACCTTTTTATTCTGGCCTCTTCCCCCTTCCTTTCCTGTCCTGAAGAAGGGTCTTGGCCTGAAACATCGAAGTTCATTTCCATAGATGCTGCCTGACTTGCTCAGTTCCTCTAGCATTTTGTGTGTTTTGCTTTGGATTTCCAGCATCTGCAGAACTCTTGTGTTTATGATTTATTGTTCACTATTGTATTTAAAGACAACTGTAAAAAATTTGGTGATAATTAGGCATGGCTTGGGCTTACTGACAGCTATTAGTTCAACTGCAGCCCAGCATCTGTGCCATTGTGAACTGAATTGCCGGTTCACAATCCTAAGAGTTGCACGGTATGGAAACTGCACTGCGACAAACAGGAAGACTATGAAACAAGTAGTTAAAACTGCCTTATGCATCACTGACCCCAGCATACCCGCTATCAATGATATGTGCGTGTGTGTATGTATATACAGTCGGCCCTCCTTATCCGCGGATTGGGAGAACCCGGAAGTTCTCTCTCCAGCACTCGTTTGAGCATGTACGGACTATTTTTTCTTGTCACTATTCCCTAAACAATACAGTATAACAACTATTTACATAGCATTTACATTGTATTAGGTATTATAGGTAATCTAGAAATGACTTAAAAGTGCAGGCAGTCCCCGGGTTATGAATGAGTTTCATTCCTGAGTCCGTCTTTGAGTCGGATTTGAAGTCGGAACAAGTACATCCGGTATTATTTAGCGTCAGTTAGTCAAATGTTTTTCTTAGTACATAGTACATATTTTACCTTTCTATGCATATAAAACACTTAAGAAACATATGTATTTCAATAATTAAACCGCTGCGTTGCTTAGTAATAATTGTAACTTTCATCGGGGCAGGGCCTTTCAAATGCTCCATTAAAATTGTTCCGATCGTTGACCAACTGTAGCCTAACACTTTTCCAATGACCGATGGCGGTTCACTTCTTTCCGATTGCTTTATTACTTCCACCTTATTTTCAATCGCGATCGTGATTATTTTCATGAACAGAAACACCGCAAATTCAGAGCTACGCTGGGTCTTAATGTCCACCGCACTGAACATGTTAAATAAAGTCCAGGGTTCCACTGGGTCCTAAAGACCACCGCACTATTTCAGATTAAATAAAGGGACTTGAGCATCCGTGTTTTTTGGTATCCACGGGGGGGGGTCTCGGAACCAATCCCCCGCGGATAAGGAGGGCCGACTAGTTGGTTGACACAAATTAGGTATCTCTCCAATATTACACTTAAGCTGGCTAACAGTTATGACATTACCCACTGTCAATAAAACATTTAAAAATTTACAAGTTAGCGCATTCTTATTATTGATCCAGCTATTGCTTTAAATAAACTGGCTTTGTATGCAAGTAGATGTATATGAGAAAAATGTAGTAAACTTTTATTTCTCCTTTAGGGTTTGTCTCGAGAAGCTCCAAAGAAATTGCGTTTTACTCCTGGGATAGTCCATATAGATGGTAGGGTATGAAGTCCTTTCCATCCTCTGAATTACAGAATGTGGGCATTTTTTTCCAGTGACTACATTGCTAATTTATATTGTTGCAGTTTATGTAGCATATTTTTAAAGGTCAATGTCAACGTTAAACTATAATGGAAGATCTGATTTTGTAAAGATATGAAAGGAACTTTGCATTGTAAGTTGGTATTTTGAATATATTATTGATCCTGAAACAGAAATTTAATCATGAAGTTAATGCTTGACATGAACACATCAATGCTTCTGGGAGAAGTGGTAAGAGAAGGAATAGGATTTTGGAGGAGGCATAAGGTAGGTGTGCCTAAGAAGCTTAAGACCACTTTGTAAGGCCAAATAAGGGCAGAGTGAAGGGAAGGAGAATACAGTTATGATCACAGAAGTTTCATGTCTAAGTACCAACAGTTTATTGATCAACCGGGAAAGTGGGTAAGGCAGATGGAATTTAATATGGGCAAGCACAAAGAGATACGTTTTGGGTAGATAAATCAAGGTGGAACATGCAGAGTGAATGGCAGGGATTAGGGGAGTGTTGCTGAACAGTAAGGCTTAGGGGTATAACTACATCATTACAGGGCTGGTGGTGAAGGCGTATGACATGTTTACGTTCATCAGCAAAGGCCCTGAGTACAAGATGTCATATTACAGTTAGGTTGCATTGAAGTATTGTGTGCAGTTCTGATTTTCACTACTAGAAAAATATGATTAGCTAGAGAGGATCTTTTGCATGGGCTTGAGTTATAACTTGGTCTGTTTTCTGTAGTTGACTGGTGACGTGATATGGGTATATATGATTATGATAGGCCGAGATGGGGTAGATAGCTAGTGATTGTTTCCCATAGTAGGGTTGTCTAAAGGTGAGAATGAGGGGTTTTAAAGGGGATCTGAGGGGTAAAATTTTCACAGTGTTGTCGTTACCTGGAATGAGCTGCCAAAGGAGGTAGTGGAGTAGTAACACACCTGGACAGTAACTTGAATGAGCAAGGATAATGAGTATGGAATTATGTAGGCAATTGGAATTATTTTAGATATGCATGATGTTCGGCATAAATACGTTGGCCTGAAGGGACTGGCTATATGTTTACAACTCTACGAGATTAGAGCAGAAGATCGCCGAGACAGATCCATGAGCTCAAGGAAGTGCATCTGAATGATGATAGGGATTTTTAAAGCATTGTGAAGAAATGAAGGGCCATGGTTGACTGATAAATAATAATAGAGTAAGGACAAAATGATGAAAGATTACGTGCACTGTAACTAGTGTGTGCTGGAGGAGCATAACATTGAGGGAAATGGAATCAGGTCAGAGCACAAGAGATTTGGCAGAGGCTGGAAATCTTGAGCAGCACATACAAAATGCTGGAAGGATTCAGCGAGTCAGGCAGCATCTATGGAGGAAAATAAACCGTCAATGTTTTGTGCCAAGACCCTTCAACCTGGTGAAGGGTCTTGGCACAAAACATCAACTCAGGGCCCAAAACATCAACTGTTTATTCTTCTCCATAGATGCTAACTGACTGCTGAGTTCCTCCAGAATTTTGTTGTGTCAGTAGGTCAGAGGCAGGTTACTCAGGCTAAAACCTGGCTTGATCAGTAATCCTGTTTCACATGCAACTCCTCTCATCTCTCTTTGTTCTTATTAGGGTATTTTTCCATCTCTTTTCGTTTAGTTTCCCCTTGTTTCTGAGAGTTTTTTTTATGGGAGTTGTTAAGGGTGGGGGGGTTATAGAAGAATTGGGGATGTTGATGAGTAGGTGAGAGAGATTACCAGGACATAATTAGGGAGGGGGTGTGGATTTCCCAGAGAGCCAGCATTGGTTGAATGGTCTTCTTTGAACATATTTGCAAGTCAGAATGATGTTCAACTTGGTGGAAAACCTGCAAGTGGCAATGTTACCATTTTTGCACTTGTTCCTTAGCAATAGAAGTGCCTCTGAAACAGGCAGGATGAATGACTGGAGTGCATTTTGTGGATGGTAGTAGTGCAGCCACTGTATGCCAGTGTTGGAAGGAATGAATGTTTAAGTTTATTGATGGGATGCCAGTAAAGATGGATTCATTGTGGATGTGGTTGAGCTTGAATGGTTGGGTCTGCACTCATCCAGGCAAATGGGGAGTTTTCCATCATGCTGCTGATTTATGTCCAGTATTTTGGGAAAAGCTCTGAGATTAGTAGTCACTCACTATAGGGTACCCAGCCTCAAATCTGCTTTTGTAACAGCAATCTTCATGTGACTGCGCCAATTGAGTTTCAGTTGTATTTATGAACTAAGATTCCATTTGCGTTTCTACTGTTGATGTTGAGCTAACTGCCCTATAGCTCTCTGATCTTGTCCTAACATCTTTTTTCACTCTAGGAATAACACTTGATGTCTTAACATTCCTGCAGCTGTTGGATTTATATTCTGAATTTGAATTCATTTTGTCAATTATTTTTCTCCTTTGGATAAATCTAAGACTTTTATTGGAACAAATTACTGGAGTACAACTCCCACATAGTCCAGTATTATTTTTATTGGGAGACATTGAAGGGACAATACCGAAATTGAATAAGTATCAGAAAAAATTTATAAAAATTGCATTGGCAGTAGCCAAAAAAGTTATCACAGTTACTTGGAAATCTGATTTATATTTAACTATGGATCGTTGGAATAATGAAATACATAGTTGTATTCCACTTGAAAAAATTACATACAATTTAAGAAATGAATATGATATATTTTTGAAAATTTGGCTCCCATACTTACAAAAGATAGGATTAAATACATAGGTCCTTTGAAAATAAAATTATAAAGTAATTGGGGAAAGTAAAAATAAATATTTGAATTATTTTGAACTCCATGGAGTATGTGGGGATCCTCCGATATCCAGGCAATCTTTCTCTCTTTTTTTTCTTTCTTTAGATAAGGGTTAAGGGGGGGGGAGGGTTAAGGGGAGGGGGGAGGGTCAGTATTATTTTTCTTACTATTTTATTATCACATTTATTCTTTGTAATTTTCTAAAATTTAATAAATATATTTTTAAAAAATAAAATTATTTTTCTCCTTATCGTGGTTTGAATGTTTTGCCCAGCTCATTACTTGCTTGGGTCAGAAGGGAAAGACAGAACAAAATAAGAGTTCAGTAATTCTGTTATTATATCGTTACGTGACCACGGTTTCGTTTACTGTGCGTGTCACTTTAAAACGCCTGGATGAGGCAGGACTATGACGTCAGTATAACAAGCTGCGACAGACCACTGGGACTTTCGGAGAGAAGGAGAGAGAGAGTGTGGAAGTTTTGGACTGCACGCTGCTGACAGGAGCTTGCTGTGACAGTGGGTAAAGTCTGATACTTTCCCATGCCCAAAGGATTGGGTTGATTAACGGCACACAGTGCATGTTGGATGTGTGACTGTCACCTTGTGGTATTTCTATGTGGATTTCGGAACGACTCGATGGATATGATCTTCGGCAACTGTTACTTCGTTTTCCCAGCGTGGAACCTGTGGAATTCTTCGTGATCGCCTCCTCTCTACATCTTAACGTGGATTTACCAGTCCCTCCCTTCACTTACTCAGTGGATTACCGGACCTTCCTAGTTTGCCATCCTAGATGGCTTAGAACTGTTCCTAAGCTTGACAGTTTGGGAGCCACGCACATAACACTGTCAACTTCTGTTTATTTCGGTTAATTTTCTATATTTTTGAGTAAATACTAATAAATATAGTGGTTTTAACGTTAAAACCTGACTCGATTTGTGATCTATTGCTGCTGGTACTTAACAATATTATTTATATTATCTGTGAGTTTAATTTGTATATTTTTGGTGACCTGTTTTGGTCCTGATGTATTTTTCTGACTATAAAGTACTACAGTGCATATAAAAAGTATTCACCCCCGCCCCCTTGCAAGTTTCCATGTTTTATTGTTTTACAACATTAAATCACAGTGGATTTAATTTGGCATTTTTTGACACTGATCAACAGAAAGAAACTCTCATGTCAAAGTGAAAACATCTGTACAAAGCGATTTAAATTACAAATAAAAACCACAAAATAATTGATTGCATAATTACTCACCCCCTTCAAGTCAGTATTTAGTAGATACACCTTTGGCAGCAATTACAGCCTTGAGTCTATGTGGTTAGGTCTTTATCAGCTTTGTATATCTGGATACTGCAATTTTTCCCCATTTTTCTTTACAGAACTACTCAAGGTCTGTCAGATGGCATGAGGATTGTTAGTGAACAGCCCTTTTTAAGTGCATCCACAAATTTTCAGTTGGATTGAGTGGAGACTCTGACTTGGCCACTCCAGGACATTTAGCCATTCCTGTGCAGCTTTGGCTTTATGCTTGGGGTCATTATCTAGTGGGAAAACAAATCTCCCAAGTCTTTGTTCTCTTGCAGACTGCATCAGATTTTCCTGCAGGATTTCCCTGTATTTTGCTGCATTCATTTTACCCTCTGCCTTCACAAGCCTTCCAGGGCCTGCTACAGTGAAGCATCCCCATTGCATGATGCAGCCACCACCATGCTTCACGATAGGGATTGTGTGTTTTTGGTGATGTGCAGTGTTTCACATATGCTAAACATAGTGTTTAATCTGATAGCCAAAAAGACTATAAGAGATAGAAATAGAATTAAGCCATTTGACCCATCAAGTCTACTCCACCATTGAATCAGGGCTGATCCATTTTTCCCCCTCCTCAGCCTTCTCATAACATTCTCTGCCTTAAATACACCCAAAGACCTGGCCTCCACAGCTGCCTGTGGTAACAAATTCACCATCCTTTGACTAAATAAATTTTTCTGCATCTCCGTTTTAACTGGACGCCCCTCTCTACTGAGGTTGTGCCCTCTCATCCTAGACTCCCTGACCACAGGAAACATCCTTTCCACATCTACTCTGTTTAGGGCATTCACCATTCGAAAGGTTGCAATGAAATCCCCTCCTTATTTTAAATTCCAGCATGTACAGGCCCAGAGTCATCAAATGCTCCTCATATGATAATCCTTTCATTCCTGGAATCATCCTTGTGAACCTCCTGTGAACCCTCTCCAATGCCAGCACATCTTTTCTTAGATGAGCAGCCCAAAACTGTTCACAGTACTCAAGGTGAAGCCTCACCAGTGCCTCTTGAAGCCTCAGCACCACATCCTTGCTCTTTCTTATATTCTAGACCTCTTGAAATGAATGCTAACATTGCATTTGCCTTCCTTACCTCCGACTCAACCAGCAAGTTAACCTTTAGGGTGTTCTGCACAAGTACTCCCAAGTATCCTTGCATCTCAGATTTTTTGGATTTTCTTCCCATTTTGAAAATAGTCTGCACATTTATTTCTTCTACCAAAGTGCATGACCATACATTTTCCAACATTGTATTTCATTTGTCACTTTCTTGCCCATTCTCCTACTCCGTATCCTGCAGCCTTCCTGTTTCCTCAATGCTACCTGCTCCTCCACCAATCTTCGTATCATCTGCAAATGTGGCAACAACGCCATCCATTCCATCAAATTGATGTACTGCATAAAAAGCTCAACTGTGGTTTCATCAAACCATAGAACTTTCTTCCAGCTGACTTCAGAGCCTTCCACAAGCTTTCTGGCACATTAGCTGAGATTTCATGTGAGTGTTTTTCAACAGTGGCTTTCTGTTTGCCACTCTCCCATCTCTGTCACTGAAGCTTGCAACTCCTCTGGAGTTGGCATAGGTCTCTTGGTGGCCTTCCATACTAGTCCTCTTCTTGCACAGTCATTCAGTTTTTGAGGACGGCTTGATCTAGGCAGCTTTACAGCTGTGCAGTATTCTTTCCATTTCTTGATGATTGACTTAACTGTACTCCAAGGGATTTTCAGTGATTTGGAAATTTTCTTATATCCATCTCCTGACTAGTACTTTTCAATAACCTTTTCACGGAGTTGCTTGGAGTGTTCTTTTGACTTCATGGTGTAGTTTTTGCCAGGATGCTGACTCACCAATAGTTGGACTTTCCAGATACGGGTGTATTTTTACTACAATCAGTTGAAACACCTTGACTGCACACCGTGATCTCCATTTAACTAATTATGTGACTTCTAAAACCAGTTAGTTGCACCAGTGATAATTAAGTGTGTCATATTATAGGGGTGATTACGTAAGCAATCAATTATTTTGTGTTTTATATTTGTAATTAATTTAGATCACTTTGTTGACATCTGTTTTCACTTTGACATGAAAGAGTCTTTTTCTGTTGATCAGTGTAAAAAAAGCCAAATTAAATGCACTGTGATTCAATGTTGTAAAACAATAAAGCATGAAAACTTCCAAGGGGGAGGGGTGAATACTTTTTATAGGCACAATACTTTTACATACCTTGGTTTTAATTTTTTTCTTCATTCCCTTCTGTTTACTGTCCTATTATCTTTTATTGTCTATTTACTATTTATTGAGACTGATGCATGGTGACAGAGGCCGTTGGTGTTGTCAAAGTTATAATAATTAAGGCATATTTCAAATGTAGAGCAAAAGCCCTCCAGTTTCACGGAATATTTTTGTTGTCTCTTTTTTTCCCCACAGAGGGAGCTGTATGCGGAAGGAGCCTAGAGGAAAGACGGGAAACTTTATCACAGCTGGAATGCATATTCCAGGCTTCAGGATTTCCTTACCATATAGTTTATTTAGAAGAGGTACTTCTATTGAGTTACCTTAAACATAATTGTAAAAGTTTTGCAATAGTCATTCAGTTGTTTAAAATTACCATTTGAAAGTATCTAAACAAATTGATTGCTTGGTTCTACAGGTGTTCAAGTTGCCAAATTCCATGCTGCAGAGTGTTTCCTGCAGTCCAGCAAGCCATGGTGAAAACTACAAAGAGGCTGTGGATGGTTTCCTACAAAAACAACGAGAGATCCTGGTTCATGCAAAGCAAGAGCCTACAGCTGAGCAATTGAACATCACACATTCAGAAGATCAAGTTCAAACGAAACTGGCTCAACTAAGTATTGGTGATGTATTTACTGATGAGAATTCTGGGAGCATCTCAGCAGAAAATTCCACCAATGGAAAATGGCAGTTTACTTCAGCACAAACAGAAGCAGTAAAGGAACTGTTTAGTTCAATAAAGACTCTGACAGCTAAAGAAGAATTACTGCAAACATTACGGTAAAAAATCCTTTGTGTTATTTCATAGTGTGTTTTTATTTATGCTTATTAATGGATTTTGATTTGCCGCTGTAGTCTCCCTCAAAGTGATATTTACACCTGCTTCTACTAAAGGTTCATATTGTTAAGTAAAGAATTTTAGAATGATTCAATAAGCAAACGGGCCCTTTAGGCACTTAGCACATGCTGACCACTGATCACCCATTTACACTCATCTTAATGTATTCTTTTACATTCCCATCAGGATTCTGTCATTTACCTATACACTGGGGGGGGGGGGGGGCAGTTTACAGGGGCCATTGACCCACCAATCTGTACATTCTAGAGAAATATAAAACTGGAGCATCCACGAGAAACAGAGAATTTATAAGCTCCACACAGAGAGCACATGAGGTCAGGATTGGACCAGGGACACTGGATCTTTGAGGTGGCAGATCTAATCACTGGGACATCCCGTACTTTGCTTCTCTGTAATCACAACCCTATAGTTTTCACCTCATCTTCATAACTAATTTCCTACCAAATGCAATAAGCATATACAACAGTTCATCTCTGTGTAACAGCAGAAAGTAAACATTTCCTTGCTTGATGTTGTGTAAATGACAGAGTCCGGATAGTTGAATGTTAGAATTCAATACGGTTATTTACTGCCAAGCACAATCCTTGTGTTATCTGTTGTTCATTTCAAATCCGTCCTCAAACAAGATTGCTTCTTAAAATATTCTTTTACAGCTGCATGAGCAAGCACAAATTTTATATACAGTGGATTCTGGTTATTTGAGCCATTGGTTAATTGGGGTAGCAGTTTATTTGGGACAGGAGACTGTCACTGAACAGTTTCTAACTAGTGTCAGTTGCATGCACTTGTGTCACCGTTAGACTGTGCACCATGGTTAGAGCAAACAGTTTTTCCTTTATCAATCTTTTTTATTGAGTTTCAAATAGATAAACATAACAATAATAATGATACGAGATCGGGATTACATTAATAATGGTTAACATATACATAAACATACTCCGAGTAACATGTGTAATCTAAGCCTTCCAATCTCTTAGTAACTAAACATGAGAAAAATTCAAAGAAAAAAGATTTTTACAAGAGGAAAAAAAGTCCCCCTAAACTAACAAAAAAACCAAAATAAAAACAAAACAAAACAAAAGCTGGGCTGCCTTGTTTCATCAGTTAAAATTGTTATTTGTCATTAACTCCGCTCCTCTATGCACAAACAAAAAGTTATTGAGAAGGATTTGGAAAATGTCAGCTTACATCATATGAAAATGTTGAATAAATGATCTCCAAGTTTCTTCAAATTTAACCAAAGGGTTGATAGTGCCACTCCTAATTTTTTCCAAATTTAAATATGTTATAGTTTGGAGAAACCATTGAAATGTAGTGGGGGATTCGAATCTTTCCATTTAAATAAAATGGATCTTCTGGCTATTAATGTAACAAATGCAATCAAACAGCGAGCTGAAGGGGATAATTAACTAGAGTCCATCAGTGGTAATCCAAAAATTGCAGTAATAGGATGAGGTTGTAAATCAATACGCAAAACTGCTGAAATAATATCAGAAATATCTTTCCAATATTTTCCCAAAAGAGGGCAAGACCAGAACATAGAGTTCATATTAAAGATGAAATAGTGGCATATCTAGATAGCAGTGGTAGGATTGGGCCGAGCCAGCATGGATTTACCAAGGGCAAATCATGCTTGACTAATCTATTGGAGTTTTTTGAGGATGTAACCAGGAAGTTAGACAAGGGAGATCCAGTGGATGTAGTGTACCTTGATTTTCAGAAGGCATTTGATAAGGTCCCACATAGGAGATTGGTGGGTAAAATCAGAGCTCATGGCATTGGGGGGAAGATATTGACATGGATAGAAAACTGGTTGGCAGATAGAAAGCAAAGGGTAATGGTGAATGGGTGTTTCTCGGAATGGCAGGTGGTGACTAGTGGGGTGCCACAGGGCTCGGTATTGGGACCACAGCTGTTTACGATTTACATCAACGATTTAGATGAAGGCATTGAGAATAACATCAGCAGGTTTGCTGATGATACTAAACTGGGTGGCAGTGTGACATGTGATGAGGATGTTAGGAGAATTCAAGGTGACTTGGATAGGCTGGGTGAGTGGGCAGATACTTGGCAGATGACATTTAATGTGAATAAGTGTGAGGTTATCCACTTTGGGAATAAGAACAGGAAGGCAGATTATTATCTGAATGGTGTAGAGTTAGGTAAGGGAGTAATACGAAGAGATCTAGGAGTCCTTGTTCATCAGTCACTGAAGGTGAATGAGCAAGTGCAGCAGGCAGTGAAGAAGGCTAATGGAATGTTGGCCTTTATTACAAAGGGAATTGAGTTCAAGAGCAAGGAAATCCTTTTGCATTTGTACAGGGCCCTGGTGAGACCACACCTGGAGTATTGTGTACAGTTTTGGTCTCCAGGGTTAAGGAAGGACATCCTGGCTGTAGAGGAAGTGCAGTGTAGATTCACGAGGTTAATTCCTGGGATGTCTGGACTGTCTTACGCAGAGAGGTTAGAGAGACTGGGCTTGTACATGCTGGAATTAAGGAGATTGGGAGGGGAGCTGATTGAAACATATAAGATTATTAAGGGATTGGACAAGATAGAGGCAGGAAATATGTTCCAGATGCTGGGAGAGTCCAGTACCAGAGGGCATGGTTTGAGAATAAGGGGTAGGTCATTTAAGACAGAGTTAAGGAAAAACTTCTTCTCCCAGAGAGTTGTGGGGGTCTGGAATGCACTGCCTCGGAAGGCAGTGGAGGCCAGTTCTCTGGATGCTTTCAAGGAGCTAGATAGGTATCTTATGGATAGGGGAATCAAGGGATATGGGGACAAGGCAGGAACTGGGTATTGATAGTAGCTGATCAGCCATGATCTCAGAATGGCGGTGCAGGCTCGAAGGGCCGAATGGTCTACTTCTGCACCTATTGTCTATTGTCTATGTGTCAAGGAAGCTACCTCAGACATACATCTGTCATAGACAGGATTTATATAGCAATAAAAACGAGCTAACTTATCCTTGGACATCATCTTCTTCTTTAGCTGTCAATTGATTTTCGATGATGATTGAGGCCTGGGCAAGGTTGTATAGGAGACCTGCAGTTGCCCATGCAGCAAGTCTCCGCTCTCCATGCCACTGATGTTGTCCAAGTGAAGGGCATTAGGACCCATACAACTTGGTACCGGTGTCATCGCAGAGCAATGTGTGGTTAAGTCCTTGCTCAAGGACTCAACACGCTGCCTCAGCTAAGGCTCGATCTAGCGACCTTCAGCTCACTAGACTGACGCCTTATCCACTTGGCCACGCACCACACCAATCCTTGGACATATGGGCCCTATGAACCACTTTAAATTGTATCAAAGCGTGTCTAGCATACATTGAAGAAGTGTTAACTAGTTGGAGAATTTTCTCCCATTTCTCTATAGGTAAAAATACCTGAAGTTCTCTTTCCCATTCATTCTTAATTTTATCAGATGTACCTAGACATATTTTCGTAATCAGATCATAAATAATTGCAATTAAACTCTTCTGATAGGGGTTTAAACCTAAAATTTTTCCTGTAATTTCAGTTTGATGTGATACTGGAAAAGTAGGTAAAATAGTATTCAAAAAGTTTCTGATCTGTAAATATCTGAAAAAATGTGATCTAGGCAAACTATATTTATTAGACAATTGTTCAAAAGACATGAGACAGTTATCCATGAATAAGTCACGAAAACGTGTTATTCCCTTTGTTCTCCATAAAAGAAAAGCTTGATCAATTCTGGATGGTTGGAAGAAAAAATTACCGTAGATTCCGGACTACAGAGCGCACCTGATTAAAAGCCGCTGGCTCTAATTTTAGAAATAAAATCATTTTTTTTATTATACAGGCCGCTTCGGATTTTAGGCCGCACCGAATTTCAGGCGGAACGGATTTTCGGCGCACTGGATTTCCGGCGGACCGGATTTTCGGTGCACTGGATTTCCGGCGGACCGGATTTTCGGCGCACCGAATTTTCGGCCGCTTGTAATATGAGATATTTACACAGAAAGATATTACACGTGTTGGGCTTCAAATTCTGCCCTGTGTTCGTTTTGGAAGAGAGACAACCAACACCGGATTACAGTGCAGCGTGGCTTTATTGCAGAACGCGTTTTGCCTTCCCCTTACATTCTGCTCTTATTTATACTCCTTTTTCCCCCAAACCAAACCCTCGCTACACATATTTGGTAAGGCTAAACTTTGTTATACCTACCGGTATTTGGTAACATCGGACACTTGTGTCCTTATTGGCCCGATACCATTCACACACGAGTTTTACTGTTTTTTTGTTTACTGAATCGCTAGCAGTTTCGGTGCAGCGGAATCCTCAGTTTCGCTCCCTCCCTCCCTTGTACTGCTGTCTAATATCACGTGAGCCATTCCTGACCTGAAGCGGCAGTCCCAAATTAAATCTCCACCGTCTCACCATCGATTCATGTATGCCAAGATTACGCGCAGCAGCTCGATTTCCTTGTTCAACCGCCAGATTGATTGCCTTTAACTTAAAAGCTGCATCATATGCTTTTCTTCGAGTGTTTTCCATGTTGATGAGGGTGAGTACAAATGGCTGATTTACAATAATTTGTGAAGTGCGCTTGATTTATCGTACAATTTCATTGGACCTCTGTGAACTACTCATCAATTTTATTGGTCTACTGTTACGAGGCAAAATGTTTTGGCGGCATGGGAAAAAACTTTCTATTAGCCGCACCTTATTATAAGCCGCTATGTTCAATGCTGTTCAAAGCATGGGAAAAAAGTAGCGGCTTATAATCCGACATCTACGGTAGATTGAATAGGACTTGATAGGATAAATTTATTCAATCCAAAAAATTTACAAAATTGAAACCATATTCGTATTGTATGTGTAGTTATTGGATTAGTCATGTTTATGCAGTTTAGTAAGTGCAAAGGGAAGCAAGTCCCTAAGATAGAAGCCAATGAGAAAACCCTTGTACAGACTCACGCTCGAGTTCACCCATTGTGGACAATGAATTTCATCCAGATCTTGTGTTCAACACGTTAAATATCGAATATTAATTGCCCAATAATAGAATCTTAAATTCGGCATTGCCAAACCGCCGTTCTTTTTTGATTTCTGTAAATATTTCTTACTTAACTTAAGATTTTTATTCTGCCATATATATGAAGAAATTTTAGAATCAATAATATCAGAAAAGGATTTAGAAATTAAAATTGGTACGGCCTGAAATAGATAAACAGTTTTTAAATAACGTAAGTTGTGTGTGCTTGTGTTATGTTATCCATTTGGACTGCTGGACCCTCATTCAAAAAGCAATGATTCTTAATATTTCTGTTTTTTACTTTCACTTTAAAAAATTTCAGACCCTTTCCAAGGTGCCACAAAACAATTTGACAGTAGCCAAAAAAATTACCGTACTGGACCAAATTAAAAGCTATTTGCCTAACAGCACTATTTTCAGCTGGCAGAGATAACTGTAATTTGCTTTGCATTTTAGTTAAACAGTAGTTTAACATGTCAAGGTGGTGCCAGCAAACAACAGTTCCTCAGGCAACATCTTCCAGATACATAGACATAAAACATAGAAATTTACAGCACATTACAGGCCCTTTGGCCCACAATATTGTGTCGACCATGTAACCTACTCTAGAAACTGCCTAGAACTTCCCTAGTGCATAGCCCTCTATTTTTCTAAGCTCCATGTACCTATCTAAGAGGCTCTTAAGACTCTGTTATATCTGCTTCTACCACCGCCACCGGCAGTGCATTCCATGCATCCACCACCCTCTGTGTGAAAAACCTACACCTGACATCCCCATGGTACCCATTTCCAAGCACCTCAAAACTATGCCCCCTTGTGTTAGCCATTTCAGCCCTAGGAAAAAGCCTCTGGCTATCAATGCTCCTCATCATCTTATACACCTCGGTCTGGTCACCTCTCATCCTCCATCACTCCAAGAAGAAAAGACCAAGAACACTCAACCTATTCACATAAGATACGCCCTGCAATCCAGGAAACATCCTTGTAAATCTCCTCTGCACTCTCTGTATAGTATCCATATCCTTCCTGTAATGAGGTGACCAGAACTGAACACAGTACTCCAGACTATCCACTTGTCTCCTTTGTCTCATCAGCAAACTTACTAACCCACCCTTCTAGATCATTTATAAAAATCACAAAGAGTAGGGGTCCTAGAACAGACCCCTGAGGCACTCCACTGGTCACCGGCCTCCATGCAGAATATGACCCGTTTACAACCACTCTTTGCCTTCTGTGGGCAAGCCAGTTCTGAATCCACAAAGCAATGCCCTCTTGGATCCCATGCCTCCTTACTTTCTCAATAAGCCTTGCGTGGGGAACCTTATCAAATGCCTTGCTGAAGTCCATATACACTACATCCACTGCTCTACCTTCATCAGTGTGTTTTCTTACATCCTCAAAGGGTTTAATCAGGCTCATAAGGCACAACCTGCCCTTGACAAAGCCATGCTGACTATCCCTAATCAGATTATGTCTCTCCAAATGCTCATAAATCCTTCCTCAGGATCTTCTCCAACACTTGTCCACCACTCAAGTCAGATTCGCTGGTCTGTATTTTCCTGGGATATCTCCACTCCCTTTCTTGAACAAGGGAACAACAGATAGTCAATCATTTACTTTTTTTTTACATCTTCTACTTATTCTTTTTATCTTAATTTTGTTTTTGAAACTGTTGGAGCCTGGGACTTACAGTATGTAGTTCGATCAAGTAAGCTAGCGCTCTACTGTCCCCAAGGAAACTCCAGAAATGTGAGCATGAGCTACCACAAGCGGAAGCTCAGAGACGAGACACGGGGAGCCATGATCACCTACATTTCTCGCCAATTAAAGTGAAGAAGATTGAAACATCAAGGCAAATGTGGAGGAGAGTGAGTGGATCTCTGAGAGGCCCACTCAAAAGCACTTCTTCAAGTTGCTTCCTTTGGAGGGGCCACTAATTTGTGTCACTTCCCTCAGGGGGGCTACTGGTTTGTGTCGCTTCCCTCAGATGTTATCAAAACTCTTAAATTTATGCATTGGACTATAGTCCAAACTAACTTTAGTACATTTTGGCCTCTTTCAGTTCTGTGTTTTTTTTCCATTCTCTCTTGTTGCTGATCGGCGGGCTGGGAGTTTGGGGTTTGATGTTCTGATCTGTTTGTTTTTGTGTGAGGGAGGGGTTGAAGGGGTTTGAGGTTTGCGAGTTTTTGTTTCTTTTCATGTGGAGGGATTACAACTAGAGGGCAAGGGGGATTAATAACCATATAACAATTACAGCACGATTAATGTCTTTCTTTCAATTACTTCTATGGTTTACTCTATTTTATGGCTATTTGGAAAATACAAATCTTAGAGTTGTGTTCTGTATACATACTTTGATAATAAAAATGAACCTTTGAACCTTGCATTTGACTAATTTATACCTTTTAAATAGATAGATAGATAGATACTTTATTCATCCCCATGGGGAAATTCAACTTTTTTCCAATGTCCCATACACTTGTTGTAGCAGAACTAATTACATACAATACTTAACTCAGTAAAAAAAATATGATATGCATCTAAATCACTATCTCAAAAAGCATTAATAATAGCTTTTAAAAAGTTCTTAAGTCCTGGCGGTAGAATTGTAAAGTCTAATGGCATTGGGGAGTATTGACCTCTTCATCCTGTCTGAGGAGCATTGCATCGATAGTAACCTGTCGCTGAAACTGCTTCTCTGTCTCTGGATGGTGCTATGTAGAGGATGTTCAGAGTTTTCCATAATTTTTCCATGGAAATATTTCCATGAAACTTAAGCTAATTGGGGCAGCCACTTAATTGCACCAAAATGTACTGGTCCCAATATGTCCCAGTTAACCAGAATCCACTGTATTACTAAACACATATTACTAAATGAAATTATGGCTGATCTCTTGTATATGTCAATAGTGCCTTGTCTTGTCATGGTGGATTTTAAATTTCTAAAAGGAAAATACATTTCTCAACAGACATCATCTTCTTTTGTACACTGCGAGGATCAAAGGCTACACCAAAATAATGATGGGAGACAGCTGTACTCGATTGGCAGTGAAACTTCTGACTAATATTTCATTGGGACGTGGAGCATCACTTGCTATTGATACAGTAAGGAGTAAGCTACCTATAGGAAGTTAAAAAAAAACTTGGGTATACTTTTTTAATAAGTTATTTGCATTAATTTTGAATTTCACAGTTCAATATACATTGGGAAAATTGCAGAGCATTGTAAATGAGGCCATTTGTTATTTATCAATTACCGTAGATTCCGGACTACAGAGCGCACCTGATTATTAGCCGCTGGCTCTAATTTTAGAAATAAAATCAATTTTTTAATTGTAAAGGCCGCACCGGATTTTAGGCCGCACCGCTACTTTTAAATATACATACGTATCGGTAACACAAATTACGTTGCATATACTTTTTGACTGAACAGCACGAACAACATTCCAATATCTCCTAGCGACTGGTAAAAATATATATATTGCAGCCTACCAGGAAAAGTTATTGATCGACTTTAACTTAAAAGCAGCGTTTTCGATCGGGTCTAATCGGGTCTGACGCTTGCGCAATGCGCTCGGGTCTAATCGGGTCTGACGCTTGCGCATTGCGATCGGGTCTAATCGGGTCTGACGCTTGCGCAATGCGCTCGGGTCTAATCGGGTCTGACGCTTGCGCATTGCGATCGGGTCTAATCGGGTCTGACGCTTGCGCAATGCGCTCGGGTCTAATCGGGTCTGACGCTTGCGCATTGCGATCGGGTCTAATCGGGTCTGACGCTTGCGCAATGCGCTCGGGTCTAATCGGGTCTGACACGCTTGCGCAATGCGATCGGGTCTAATCGGGTCTGACGCTTGCGCAATGCGCTCAGGTCTAATCGGGTCTGACGCTTGCGCATTGCGATCGGGTCTAATCGGGTCTGACGCTTGCGCAATGCGCTCGGGTCTAATCGGGTCTGACGCTTGCGCATTGCGATCGGGTCTAATCGGGTCTGACGCGCTCGGGTCTTGCTTCGAGTATTTTCCATGTTGATGAGGGTGAGTACAAATGACTGATTTACAATAATTTAATTGTGAAAGTGCGCTTGATTTATCGTACAATTTCATTGGACCTCTGTGAACTACTCATCAATTTTATTGGTCTACTGTTACAAGGCAAAATGTTTACGAGGCGGCATGAAAAAAAAACCATGTATTAGCCGCTCTGGATTATAGGCCGCAGAGTTCAAAGCTGTTCAAAATGTGGGAAAAAAGTAGCGGCTTATAATCCGGAATCTACGGTAGTTATTCATGCATTGGAGATTCTGAACTGCTTTTTTGGACTGTCTTATTAATGTATCCAAACCAAAGTAATGGTGGACTTGGAAAGAAGTAAATGTGAATTGAGTATTTCTTTTAATGAGACAGTTGGAGTAGGAGAGTGGGGGGAGGGTGAATGGTATTTGGTAATGATATTTAAAAACAAATAGCAATAAAACCTTCAGGCACAAGAGAAAACCACTTATTTCTAAATGGCCGTGCCGTGCTTTGGGAAATCCTATTCTTGTATCCCTGAAAAAATGATATGTTTGAAAAGAATAATTTGTAAGTTACCATTGAGCTATGAGACTTCTGGAAGGTGAGGTAGGGCTGGGGGGGTGGGGTTAGTGGTGATGCATTCTTTCTCTTTGCATGCCAAATACAGTGATAACAGGATGTGATGTTATAACCTGTGTAAATTAGCAATTATTAAAAAGCAAAACAGCAGATGCTAGAAACATACATGAGTTGAAAATGAACAGTGCTGGAAAATTATATAAAGCATTGGTGAGTTCACAGCTGAGGTACTATTCCAGCACTGTGTGCTGGTTTACATTGACATTTGATGGTCAGCAATGGGCAGGCAGAGAAGAAAGTTTGTTTTCTGCAATCTATGACTTTAAAATACTCCACAGCTAAGGCTGCATCTGAGGAGAGAGAAAACACTATTGTTACTGACAAAAACACTTCAGCTTAGAGTATTTACATAAAGCAGTTTTTATTGCTTAAAATCATAAAAATATTTTAAAATGGTTAATTTGAGGTCACATTTGTATCCCACATTTGAATACTGCATTTAATTTATGAATTATTTTAATATTACCTAGAGCACTGTTACAGGCGACAAGACTGCGGATACTAGAATCTGGAGCAAAAGGCAAACTGCTGGATGAACTCTTATTGGCTACCCTCTGCTCAAAACATCAAAAGCTCTCTCCCCCACAAATACTATTCATCCCAATGAGTTCCTCCAGCAGTTGATTTTCCAGATTCTTGCCTTCAAGTTGCCGTATTTGTTTTAAGTTAGGCTGGGGTCTTTCAGTTATGTGCTTCATCTAGCACTGCAAGCTTTTCTTAAACAGAAAAGATTCAGTGATATTCAGATGTGGTTTTTCCTGTTAAGTATTGTATTTCAGTGTAGTTTCTTTCCACATACAGGGTTTCTCAGATAACCGTTATGGAGACATCATGATTATACGGCCAATGAGGGAATATTCATCCAAAGAAATTGCTTTCTACAATAAGCTTTTTGATGTTCCAAATGTCTTTACGCCAGCATTGGATACAAAGGTAAGAAAATTCATTGCATTTAAAGGCTGCAGTATCGTGTCTGGAAATTAAAACTATGGAGTATCAGCACACTTCAAAGTGAGAGCTGTACAGTGTCTAATAATTTTTTGTACTGAAAACTCTGGTATAATTGTATGACATCCTAGGGAAAAAAGTTCTTCTGTTTCATCTGCTCTGCATGAAGCTTGAAGTAATGTCAGTTATAAGTGACTTGTATACAAAAATCTTAGTATGTGGGATTTTGACAAGACTCCATGGATAGTCATATAGCTCAAGAACAGGCCTTATGGCCCAACAGGTTAATGCTGACCACGATTCTCATTTGCCTGTGTTTGGTTTATATTCCTCTAAACCTTTCCTTGTAATTGTTCAGTCACTTTTAAAAGTTCCTAATGTACCTGCCTCAACCACTTCCTCTAGCTGCTCATTCCATGTAATGATTACCCTCTAGTTAAAAATGTTGCCCTCGTCTATTCTCCGACCCTGGGGAATAAAAAGGACTACCTATTCACTCTATGACCTTCATGATTTTATACACCTTCATAAGATCATTCTCCTCTGCACCAATGACCGATCTGCTCAACTCAACTTCTTCCATCCCAAT